>NC_030427.2:29031210-29036210 GCF_001660625.3 Ictalurus punctatus
AGAGACGGATAGACAGAGAGAGACGGATAGACGGATAGACAGAGAGAGACGGATAGACGGATAGACAGAGAGAGACGGATAGACGGATAGACAGAGAGAGGCGGATAGACAGAGAGAGACGGATAGACAGAGAGAGACGGATAGACAGAGAGAGACGGATAGACGGATAGACAGAGAGAGACGGATAGACAGAGAGAGACGGATAGACGGATAGACAGAGAGAGACGGATAGACAGAGAGAGACGGATAGACAGAGAGAGACGGATAGACGGATAGACAGAGAGAGACGGATAGACAGAGAGAGACGGATAGACAGAGAGAGACGGATAGACGGATAGACAGAGAGAGACGGATAGACAGAGAGAGACGGATAGACAGAGAGAGACGGATAGACGGATAGACAGAGAGAGACGGATAGACAGAGAGAGACGGATAGACAGAGAGAGACGGATAGACGGATAGACAGAGAGAGACGGATAGACAGAGAGAGACGGATAGACAGAGAGAGACGGATAGACGGATAGACAGAGAGAGACGGATAGACAGAGAGAGACGGATAGACGGATAGACAGAGAGAGACGGATAGACAGAGAGAGACGGATAGACGGATAGACAGAGAGAGACGGATAGACAGAGAGAGACGGATAGACGGATAGACAGAGAGAGACGGATAGACGGATAGACAGAGAGAGACGGATAGACAGAGAGAGACGGATAGACAGAGAGAGACGGATAGACGGATAGACAGAGAGAGACGGATAGACAGAGAGAGACGGATAGACGGATAGACAGAGAGAGACGGATAGACAGAGAGAGACGGATAGACGGATAGACAGAGAGAGACGGATAGACAGAGAGAGACGGATAGACGGATAGACAGAGAGAGACGGATAGACAGAGAGAGACGGATAGACGGAGAGAGACGGATAGACGGATAGACAGAGAGAGACGGATAGACAGAGAGAGACGGATAGACAGAGAGACGGATAGACGGATAGACAGAGAGAGACGGATAGACAGAGAGAGACGGATAGACAGAGAGAGACGGATAGACGGATAGACAGAGAGAGACGGATAGACAGAGAGAGACGGATAGACAGAGAGAGACGGATAGACAGAGAGAGACGGATAGACAGATGCCAGTGTTTTGTTTTTGTTTCAGGTCATGTTCGGAGTGATTGGTAGCTGAGACACGCCTCTGTCTCACAGACTCCACCCACACGTGTAACTCTGCCTAACTTCCGAATGGCGTCCAGCGTTCAGTCTGGGACTCATTGGGGTCTGAATAATATTCCACTCATCTTTTGGGGTTTCCTCCTCACCATGCGCGCAGATCTCAACCCGAATACGAGCAACTCCAAACCCGCTTTACCCAATCACGACAAATTCTAAAAGATAAGCTGCAGCTAAGAACCTGCTGGCCTAATTCCTCGTGTAAACACTGCATATGGCATCACATGCCTAGCTGTGAGCATGAACACGTCGACCACTTGCTCGAAATGTAATAACGCTGTGAAAGAACGAAGCGGATGAACCGGACGTTCCGATACATTTCAGTTCCATATATGGAGTTTTCTCACACGCTTTTTTTGTGTGTGTGTGTCAGTGATGAATTAAACACAGCCTGCAGTGGAGACGCCTGTCGGCTGAATTAAAACACCACCTCGTAATAATAAAAATGCTAATAATAATATCGATAATGACACTGATAAAAAGGCTAATCTACACTGAACAAAGCGGTGTGCTGCTCGCTGATTGCCCGTGTTGTCGCCGTATTCAATTAGGCCGCTCTCGCTGGCGTATTAATCATCTTTTCAGCAAACAAGTCGGCATTAATTAAAGCGGAGCCGGCGGATAAAGACATGTTGCTGGATCATCATTCTGTTTATCAGCCGTGCACACACACACACACACACACACACACACACACACACTTCATATTCAAAGTGTGCCAAAAAAGAAACACTGGAACTTGTCTTTTTTTTTCTTTTCGTTTTCACCCGAAAGGATTTGGAAAGCGAATCAGTGGAGAATGAATCGTATTCTTTAGAAAAGAATCTAGACTCAGTTTGATGCGCCATGTTCGCTTGAATCGCAGTATGTGTTCGTACTTATTTAAAAGGGTCAAGTCTGTACGTCTTTTGTTTTTGTTTTTTAAATACGTGACTGTTCCTATAGTAACAACTTACACAGGGACTGGAATGCCGGACGCGTCACGAAAACACAATTAAAAAAAAAAAAAAAAACGTTTATAATGGTTGATTTGGTGACGTTTTGTATTTATGTAGCGTTTATGGAAGGAGTCTCCAGTGCCAGTGCTTTGTAGCAGTCAGAGGTAAGTTGTGACTGAGTTTTATAATAGAGTGACATGGAATTTGTAACGGGAACTGTATGGGTTTGAATGGAAACTGTAACCGTCCCTGCGGGTCTCTACTGGTAATTTCTTGCCTTCTATTGGTGGAATGTTATGTCTAGTGGACACCATTAAGGACCAGTGATGGTAATGGTTTGAATGGTTAACAGCTGATGGTGTGTATTTGTAGTGGAAACCATTAGAATTTCTGTGATGGGTTCTATTCTATAATATGTTTTTTTTTCCAGCAGGGACATGACAAGCTGCGTTTTTTTTTTTTTTTTTAAAGAGAGATCAAATTTTTTTTAAAAAACGAGGCTGGTGAGGAAACGAAGGTTTAGAGGCATTTTAACGCAAATGAGAACAGGAAGTAACTTGTTTCAACATTAAGGCCCTGTTTACACCAGTGTGTTTTGGTTTTAAAGAAGCGATCTGGAGTGTTTTGCCACGTTACTGTGATATCATCCGCTGCACTCGGGGTCGAGGACACATTCGTGACTTTCCAAGTAGGAATTCCAGGTCAGAAATTCCGAGTTAGGAGCTTCAGTCAGACGCAGTGTAATTTCTCGGTACTATTTCTTCTTCTCAACGGGATATCCAGTCACATTTGAGTTTCAGCCGAGCGTTTCCCGCACACTCAGCACATGGATTCCAGCTTTTAATCATGGATTCGGGAATAAACAGGATCGGCTGAGTAAAACATATTCATTTTTGACAGACGCTGTAGTGCACTCGAGCTCTGCCTGAGTTTGTCGGATGAGTCCATCTGGAAGTCACTCCACACTCCCACAATCCTTTTCTTCTCCAGCTGCCTGAGTCCAAACACGTTCAACCAGCCGCTCTAGACCGCCATCTCTTCTCTTTTTTTTTTTGTCCTTTTCTCTTCATCCCTCCTTTCCTCACTCTCGAGGAAATCACAGCGGAGAGGCGAGAGAAGTGAAACCCCATCACAATGAGCCTGAGAAATATCAGAGTGGCAGTTTTTTTTTACCCCAAAGATGGGCCGTCTCCCAAATCCTCGCGCCCTATCAGACAAATTAAAGTAAATCAAGCATGAAATGAAGCAGGAGAGCCTGGAGATAAGGTTCCTTTAAGTCCTTCACCACAGATTAGACCGCTGAGAGAGAGAGAGAGAGAGAGAGAGAGAGAGTGGGTAAGTAGTGGTCAGGGGGTTGAAGTGATAGAAAGAGAGAGACAGTGAGTGGGGGAAAGTGAGAGAAAGAGGACAGAAAAAAGAAAAAGCTGGAGTGTTAATTTAGCACATGAAGGGAAGGAGGTACAGTGGTCAGATGTTTGGATGGAGAGAGAGAGAGAGAGAGAGAGAGAGAGAGAGAGAGAGAGAGAGAGAGAGAGAGAGAGAGAGAGTGTAAAGATGGTGGTGAACTAACTATGAACGTATGATGTGCATCAGTGCATTAGTTTACTCAGTCTAATAGTTATTCTATTCATAGATAATTACTCAGAATATACAATATGTATTAAATAAAAGATTTGACCTTGATGAAAGAACTATATAAGGAAACCCGTTTGCTACCTGAAAATGTATTGCACAACAGACATGTTCTCAATCCCTGAGGTCCAAGTCAAGCCTCAAGTCTCTGAGGTGGAGTCCAAGTCAAGTCTTTGAGCTGGAGTCCAAGTCAATTCTCAAGTCTCTGAGGTGGAGTCCAAGTCAAGTCTCGTCTCTGAGGTGGAGTCTATGTCAAGTCTCGTCTCTGAGGTGGAGTCCAAGTCAAGTCTCTGAGGTGGACTCTATGTCAAGTCTCGTCTCTGAGGTGGAGTCCAAGTCAAGTCTCTGAGGTGGACTCTATGTCAAGTCTCAAGTCTCTGAGGTGGAGTCCATGTCAAGTCTCAAGTCTCTGAGGTGGAGTCCAAGTCAATTCTCAAGTCTCTGAGGTGGAGTCCAAGTCAAGTCTCGTCTCTGAGGTGGAGTCCAAGTCAAGTCTCGTCTCTGAGGTGGAGTCTATGTCAAGTCTCGTCTCTGAGGTGGAGTCCAAGTCAAGTCTCTGAGGTGGACTCTATGTCAAGTCTCAAGTCTCTGAGGTGGAGTCCATGTCAAGTCTCAAGTCTCTGAGGTGGAGTCCAAGTCAAATCTCAAGTCTCTGAGGTGGTGTCCAAGTCAAGTCTCAAGTCTCTGAGGTGGAGTCCAAGTCAAGTCTTTGAGGTGGAGTCCAAGTCAAATCTCAAGTCTCTGAGGTGGAGTCCAAGTCAAGTGTCTGAGGTGGAGTCCAAGTCAAGTCTCAAGTCTCTGAGGTGGAGTCCAAGTCATAATAATGTGTTGAAATATTACCTGATGAATAATGAAGCTGGTATTTTAACAGCTGAATATTTTGGAACTGTATTTCAGGAAGGTGAATGTGTGTGTATTGAATTTTGAATGCTGGAATTTTGTTTTCAATCAAAATATACAAACCCAATGAATTGCAGAGGAAACTAATTCAAGCACTGATATTGCTGCGGGTTTTTTGGGGTTTTTTTTTTTTTCAATTTGTGTCAAATTGCTGGGTAGAAAAATTCAAGTATTGTTATTGCGATATGTTTTTATTCAGTTTAAGCCATTCAGCATGCCATTTTGCCTCGAGGACATTTGGCACTATTATACTTCCATATTGATCGCTTTTCAAATTAAATGACACGAAGATGATCG
>NC_030427.2:29043710-29188710 GCF_001660625.3 Ictalurus punctatus
CGTGTTAAACACAGCTTTATTATCCGACTCCTCCCTGCTGTACTCATGCTTTCATTGAGCATGAAGATAACTGTATCAGCCTCTCTTTTCTTCCCGACTGGAAAAATGATATTTCTCCTAAACTCCCTGACTCTTTCATTCATCTCCAGTGGCTTAATGGATTAATCTCTTCACGGAACATGTGTACGTTTGCGGCGAGAACATCTCCAGCGCGGCGCAAAAGGACCAGAGGAAAGAAGAGATTTAAGAGCTGTTATCACTCTCAATCGGAGAACAGAGAGACAGCGGGGGAGAATAATAGCCAAACATCTCCAGCAATGTCATACTTCATTATCTGCGCAGTCGAACAGCAGCGTGCCTGCGAGGAGTCAGGAGTTTTAATTAAAAGACATCACAATGAACCGAAGCGAGTTGAATGGGGAGTTGTTAACGAATCAACGGAGGATAAGGAAGCTTAGCGGTTAAGGAACTTGTCATGTTACAGAGAAACCCGTAAACTCCTCTCTCCCGAAGGTGTCGGAAAACTTAAAGTCGGACTCCTTCCGGAAACTTCTCCTCGTAGAAAACTTCACCGTGTCAATGATACCGAAGATGATCTCATTATAGTGTACTGTGACATCATTCATCACAGTATGGATATTATATCATATCATTATATATCACTGTAGGTACTGTATTACCCATAATGCACTGTGAGCATGAGGAACGCAAAACCAGTTTAATCTACAATTAATTGTGTAATATCTATGTAATGAGGCGTAATCTTTTTTCAGGTCACTTGTGCCATATAGCTGCAAGTCGTTTGTGTCTTCTCTCAAAGCCATCTCGGCTGACTGTGTTCATTTACATAGCAGAATAGCTAGCAGGCTATTAGCAAATAAGCTACAAGAGTAGCACGCGCAGGAGTGGTAAAAGCGGAGGGAATAAAAGGGTTAAATGTGTGTTTCATACCTGCTCTCAATCCAGTCGGAGGGATTTCTTCTTATCTCGAGTGACTGTCACGCTGGAAGTGTCAGGTGCAGGGAGGAGGGAATCTGTGAGATTACGGAGCTGCCGGATGCTACGAGGTGTCGTAAATCCCGGTTTGATCACGGCAGATGAAGGGATGAGGAGGTGACGAGGCTTAAAGGGCTGAAGCGTCACTTCATTCTGGTCATTAGATTGCGTAGACCTCATCATCTGGGCTCGGAGTTATCGTCTTTCCGCCCGCCTGATACTCTCACTTCCTATCTGTCTGACAGACTGCTAGCTAGGAGAGTTCACGGCGGTCTAACTGTAATGAGAGGTAAAAAGCGATGATGCTGTGCTTAACGTGAGTCACATATGAGACACGTCTATATATATGCCAAATTCTGATTGAAAGAAGGGTTTATAGTAGAATTTAGTCTAGCAAATTCTTGCTATTTTATTATTTATTTTAAAGACATGTCATGCTGTATGTGATGCACAATAGGAAGAAGGCAAGCTGGTGGAGGCAGTGTGATGTTCTGGGGAATGTTCTGCTGATAATCTGTGGCATTCGTGTGGATGTTACTTTGGCACGTACCACCTACCTAAACACTGTTGCAGACCAAGTACACTCCTTCATGGCAACGCTATGACCTTAGCAGGATAATGCATCCTGACACACTGCAGAAACTCTTCAGGAACGGTTTGAGGAACATGACAAAGAGTTCAAGGTGTCGACCCGGCCTCCGAATTCCCCAGATCTCAATCCGATCCAGCGTCTGTGGGACGTTCTGTACAAACAAGTCCGATCCATGGAGGCCCGACCTCGCAACTTACAGGACTTGCTGCTAACGTCTTGGTGCCAGACACCACACCACGCCTTCAGAGGTCTCGTAGAGTCCATGCCTCGACGAGTCAGAGCTGTTTTGGTGGCACAGGGGGACCTACACCATATTAGGCAGGTGGTTTTAATGTTACGGCTGATCGGTGTAATAAATAATAAATAATGTTCATTCATAAATAATGAATTAATAATAAATGAACTGCTGACTTCCTTTGTGCTTTAGTTCTGGCTTTTCTGCTCCTCCAGCTGCACTCACTTTTCTGTCTTCCTTACTCCCCAAAAAAGAAACGAGAAAAATTCAGGAGGAATACGACTGGAATATTATCCGCCCGCTGGAGGAACTTCTGTTTGATAGACAAATTTGGTGGAGAAGTTTAATTGAGTTTTTTTTTTTCTTCTTCTCTTCCTGAAACCAATCGAGAGCGGTGCTGGAAGCTAGCGTATAATCCTCTCCCTGCAGAAACGCCCGCTTGAGGGGCATCGCTCCCTTCCTCCTTCCTCGCTCTCTTCTTCTATCCCATTACCTGGAAAAAAGAGAGCATCCTGAGCCGTGATTCTGTATACGCAGAGATTAAAAAATGTTAAAAATACATTAAAAAAAGTGAAAGAAATTGTTTTGGTCACCAACAAAAACTAGTAGACTTTTGGGAAAATAATCAAATGACTGTAAATGTGAAGGACTGAGCTGAGGGACGATCTGTTAGCCGAGATAATAACGTGATTTGCATGGAGTGTCAGTCACGGAGTGAAATCCTTCACTGAGGCGATTATTTCCGAAATGAATGCTGGGAAAGATGATGTCCTCTCACACGCTCTCTACTTCATCATCATCATCATCATCATTATCCATAGCCTTCTATCTGATCTTTCATGTTTTTGTCCTTATGCCAAATGTGACATCTCTGCCAAACCGAGACACTTACTTCCCCGCAATATTTACGTTTTTTTTTTTTTTTCCGCGAGTGTCCTGTTCCCGTTTCATCTCTGATCAAACCCCGAAACATACAGTAGGAACAGCTCTCGGAGCCTCCTGTTCGTCAAGACTCGGATTAGCTGAAGATACTGTCTACTGGGGGGTTTTTCATTAAAATTCCATTCAGTTGTATTTGTATTGCACCGGTAACAATTGACACCGATCCTTATTTTATTCATCATTTAGTAAAGTTGTGCGTAAATGTTCTCGTAGGCCAAACAAACCGGAAACTCCCGCCAGATTGACAGGAATCCCGCTGATTTCCTTTGCGTACACGTGTTCGCGGCACGGCCCGAAAACTCCCGTCAAGTGCCACGCTTACGTAAAGCCGGATACGGCAAGAGTGATCACTGAACGATGAAAGAGCGCCTCCGAATAATTTACCAGTAATTCAATTTGAAGGATTCAAGAAACATCAGGCAACCTCCAGATGCATGAAGTACACAATCCAAGTAGTACACATGAAGTACACAAGTAAACACCCCGTAACGTTGAGACTTCAAAAGTGTCTAGTGTGAAAGCGCGGTGCGTTCGACTTCCCTTCGGAATCACGCCGTTCGTGACTGCGCCTCCGTGTTCGCCTTAGCTGGACGTGATGAGCGATGTATATTTGCCTCCTCAAAACAGAGTCCCGGGGTGAGCAGAGGAAAGGCTTTATGATTACAGCAGCGGTTCTAAAGCGCTGTTTAATAAACATTACAGTTGTGTTGTAATAAAATCTGAAGCAACGACCTGGGTGTAATGAGCACAAGACGGTGGGGATGTGTGAGGGATGGAGGGAGGAAGAAGGGGTGAGTCTGTCTATCTTAAGCAAAACTGGCTCACTTCTCTCCATATTCATATTCTCCAGCAGCTGTTATCGCTTAAAAGGCTTTCTAATTACAACAAGACAAAAAAAAAAAACTTCTGGATGCAGTCCAGACTAGCTAAATGATAAAATAAGCCTTCATTCTTTCTCTCTCTCTTTCTCTCTCTCTCTCTCTCTCTCTCTCTTAATCTCCACAAAGCACCTTGGAGTCTGTTCACCCAAATACATGCCAATGAACGAGGGAAGTGCCATTCGGAGATGCAGGTGTCACGCTCGATAAGAAACTTCTGGATTTTTAAAAAGCTGTGGCTAATGTGGGTGAAACCACAGGCAGGATTGTTTTTGGCCTGATAACATTCCTCGCGCGTGCGGAAACGCCAAATTCCATCGTTTAATAAACAGCCCGGGACTCATTTCATTAAGACGAGCTCAGGGGGGAGGGGGAGGGGGTTCGACTTGGCCATGCAGTGGTGTGTGTGTGTGTGTGTGTGTGTGTGTGCATCCTTCCTTCATTCCTTCCTCACAAAGTCTTTGCAGTAGAGCCGATGATGTGCTGACATATCAGTCAAAAAGCTTATCGGTCAATGGCAATCAAGGTCAAAGGTCATCGCCGTAGCAGTCAAACGGCTTTAAGAGTCAGAGATAAAAGAAAAGATAAAAATAGAGAGAAAGAGGGAGTGAGGAAGACAGGGAAGAACCGATAAGCAGGAAATCAAAAAAAAATAAGATTGACAAAAAAGAAAAGTGTAAAATGGAGAAAGGCTGAGTGACGGAAGAGGTAGGAAGAGAAGCGGGAACGATTTGAGAAGGAAATAAGAGTCGAGTAAAGATGAAAACAGGAAAGAAAGAAAAAACAAAGAAAAAATTAGACCCAAAGAAATTAATCTGAGGAGAGAGAGAGAGAGAGAGAGAGAGAGAGAGACATTGAAAGAAAGATTCAAAGAGAAAGTGAAAAAAAGAGGCAGAGTGGATGGATGGAAGGATCAGACCTGTCAATCAAAGTGTGCTTAGTTCACTCATCCAGTAAAGTCGCACTCTTCAGGTTCTTGCTTCTCGGGGAAAACGTCAAAGCTCCAAAAAGCAAAAAAAAAAAATCTCAAATTAAAAAGATTTTTTTTTTTCCAGTTTGAGAGTGGTTTCAGGTTCATACGCCGCACCATGCTGCCCTTCATCAACTTCCTGTCCCTGACAGATGACTGGCCGAGCCTCACAGAGAGCGTGTGTTTGATGTAGTGCGCATCAGTAGGACACAGGTGTGAGGGGCAGATGGGGCAGATGGTGTAGGTCTTTGATTTATGGGGTGAAGCCGTTGTGTGTTCGCAGTGTCGGGAGTCCCGGTAATGCATACAGTGAGCACACGTTGGAGCCTGATGTCTGGAAAGATGGATATATAATATATCAGCTGATTAGATACAGTATGTATATACGCCAGCACTTACAGCCGTAGATTTAAAATGGAAAAAAAGGGTATTTATTTTGCGTATTTATACCCGAGTGCAATTGAATTCTGGATTCTGATTGGTCCGAAGGTGTCCATTCATCTTCTATAACAGCGCGGTGGACGTGCAGCTCTGAAAAATGTGCTAATCGGTGAAATGTTTTCTGTAAGGACACAATTATTGAACATTTCTGGAAGGAGTCTCCAGTGTCGGTGCTTTATAACTTTCAGCTTTGTGATTGCTCTGTAACATAACAAGCTGTGTGTGTGTGTGTGTGTGTGTATGTTTTGGTTTTGTCTGATTAACCTCAAGCAAGAGAAGAAAAACAACAGAGGTGTGTGCGAGAGCGATTGTTTATAGCTGCTATAACGTAAGTGAGAACAGGAACCGAGTTGTTTTGTGGACGTTTCACAACGTTAAATGTACTCATCGTGGAAAAAAAGAATGTGTCGCTCTTTCATAAATGAAACGTTATTAGCACATCGCTGTGGTATTACGTTTTGATTTATTTATTCATTTTCATGTGACTCATTTACATGTGATTCATTTACATGTGATTCATATTCATGTGACTCATTTACATGTGATTCATTTTCATGTGATTCATATTCATGTGACTCATTTACATGTGATTCATTTTCATGTGATTCATATTCATGTGACTTATTTACATGTGATTCATTTACATGTGATTCATTTTCATGTGATTCATTTACCTTTTCTCTTCTCTCCTCCCTTCCCTTTCCCAAATATTTCATTGAGAAGAAGAAAAACAAAAACAAGCCCCCCCCCCGACCCCCGCCCCCCCGGATCATCATGGCTACTCAATAACTGTCGCTGGTTATATAAATATTATAAAACCCAAGAACAGGCACAAAAATTTAAGTGGGAAGTGTGTGTAACTCCATAAAGTATACAATAAAGGGATGCCATTTATAATAAACAAATAAATAAATAAATACATAAATAAATAAATCATCTAAGTTAGGAGCGTATACAATACCTGTCTTTGCATTAGAGTACCAGCAACTATAATATATCTACCGTTCGCATCAGCGATAGCGTTAGCACATCGCTGTGGTATTAGACGATGGTTTGTATTACGAATAGATTATTCACAAGCTTGTGTTGGATTCTGTTGTAGGATGCAAAAAAGGTGAAATTATTTGCTGTCCGTTAAAATAGTGGCTTGAACCTGTGCCAGGAATGGGGGCGTGTTCGGCAGATTAGAAACGTCAAATGTTTGCGTGAAGGAAATACGTTTTCACGGGTTTAGTGGCACCGGATGCACACATCAAAAAGTACAATCGTGTTCCTGAAAACAGAAATGAAAGGAAAAGGGGTTTAAATTAAGTCATTATTCCTGAAAAGCCGTAATTGCTTTCAGTCTGGAGAATGAAAGTGTTTCCGATGCCTAGGAAATTTTTCCGTCTTTCTGTTGATTCACAGCAATAACATGTAGAGGTGGGAATAAATTAGCGAACGATCCTGTTTCACTATGTGTCTGTGAGGTAATGTAATATGTTTTTATACATTTTAGCACATCTTTAAAGTTCAGTCTGATTTCCCATGAGGCCGATCGGTGTGTATGATTTCATGAAAACGAAGGTCGGCACTTATATAGCGCTTCTTAACTTTAGCGGTTCTACAAAGCGCTTTGGTTCTCATTCATCCATTCACACACACACACCAGTGGTAGCAGAGCTGCCATGCTAGGCGCTAGCTTGCCATCGGGAGCAACTTGCCCAAGGAGACCTCGGTATGCGGAGTCACGCGGGCCGGGAATCGAACCGCCAACACTACGATTAGTGGACGACCCGCTCTACCACTGATCCACAGCCGCAGAAGACGGACATGAAGGAGCTTGGAGAGCTAATCATTAGCGTAGACGAGATAACGACCTGCTAAAATGCGCATCAGCGACAATACATTAAGTTCTTTAGTATTAACTGATGCCTTCTTATGATGAGACGTGTCCTTTGTCAACTGTTGAGAAGTGTCACAGAATGAATTGTCATGATCGGTGTGATTTTTCAAAGGATCGTTATTGAGGGGGTTTTTCGTCTCATCTTTTCATAATATAGCAAGGAGACCGCCATTTTGTGTTTAAAAGCATGATCTCTCTCCATCAGCTGCAGAGATAGTACAGAATAACAACAAATCTTCATCATCATCATCATCATCATCATCATCTTCCCCCACAAATGCAGAGCCAATTTTTTTTTTGGCAGTCACATAAACGCTGCAAAGTTTTTCGCTTTTATCTTTGTTCTTCTCACTGCCATGATTGTATAACTCGTTCAATTTTGCGCTTATTATTATTATTATTATTATTATTATTATTATTATTATTATTATTATTCCTCCCCCACCAGAATGCAAGATAATTACTCAAATAAATAATAAATCTTTTAGAGGCTCAAATCAAAATGTCTGAAATGAACTGAAAGGAAATTCTCCACATCTGCTCTGTTCACAGTTGATTTCAGCTCAACTCTACGCTCATGAACACAGAATCATGGAACACGTGACCAAAAGGTTCCGTCTAAAATCAGGGCTGCCGCGATAAGCAAATCGGAACTTGTTCTCAAACGGTTTACAGGTGAAAAGAGCGTGGAATATTACAAATATTTAAATAAGTGAATATGGTATTCACACCATGTATAAGGAATAATTACTGAGGCTTAAACAAATCCTGTATAAAGACCGTTCTAGAAGGTTCCATGACTAAATCATTGAATCGTTACACTGCTACTGTACTCTTACAGCTGTGAGTTCTGTGGAAAAGTTTGCATCCCCAGTGGGGTTTTTTAAAGGAGGGGGGGCGGGCGGGGGTGGTAGTGTATCTCTATTATTAATCTACAAGAAAAAGAAAATACAATTAAAATTCCCGCAGATAATTTTACGCAGATTTGGGCCACACGACGTGCCGTGTGACGTCATTGGGACGCGCGTTCGACCGAAGCCCTCTTCGTCGCACGTGAGTTCATCAGAAAGGTCACATCTACCAACCGGCGTCACTGCGAAAGACGATCCCGTGCGTTCGCGATTCCGCCAAATTTACGTCGTTTCCCACCAGAAAAAAAAAACAACACGATGTTGCGTCGAAAAATTTTTGGAAAGGAAAAAACGCGGCAGCAAAACTCATACTTTTCTCCCACGTTTCCGTCCACGGTGTCCGCGCCGCGATGTGACGTTTACAGCACAAGATTTTCTAATGTCAACTGTTCAGTTCTTTCAGTAAGAGAAAATAAACCTCGTGCAATTTAAAAAAAAAAAAAAAAAAAAAAAAACGCACAAGAGTTTTCATTGTTTTCCACACACTATCCAATTTTACAACCAAACCCACTTGAACACACACACACACACACACACACACACACACGCCGTTTCGTAATCACGACCTCTGAACTTTCAAGTTGCACGTGAAGGCAGCATTTCTCCAGGTTCCCATGTCCATGTTTTGGTGGCTTCATGGCAGTGTGTAGCTTCATATTATTCTTCACCCAGAGAACACAGCCTGGACCTAATCAAACAAACGTTAAAGTCGCAGTGCTACGCGGCGAACATTTCCAAATGCTGGGCGTTTTTAAGTGAACAGGAACAGAAAGCAAGTCCGGGTCACTCGTTTTATTTTGGAACTGTTTGACATGTTGTCAGAGCACGAGACGTGTGTTTGAACGGTGGCAGCGCGCGAGCGGCGTTTCCATTGTCCAACAGCCTAATTAGCGCGTGTCCTAATTCCGGCGTTTAGAGGCGGTGTATCATGCTCGCGCTCGTTATCTCTCCCTCCAGACTTTTGTAAATAGTCATATTTTAAAACTTTAATCCCCTTAATGGAAGATGAAGGCAGACAGAGAGCCCGTCATTTACCGAGATAAATGTTATCTCAGCCACAAAGCGCTCTTCTTCTTCCTTTTTTTCTTTTTTTTCTTTTTTTTTTTTTTACCAAGCTAATGAGTTTGTTCTTAAGGACTCCAGTGGAATGTTTCATCCGCGGCACCTCAATTAGATAACGCCGCCGCTGCTACCCAAGATGTCCGTTCCCTTTTTTTCTCGAGGACGGACGAAAACAACACACACACACACACACACACACACACACACACACACACTCTGTATCGTCCCTTTGCTTGTTTTCTCATCGCTCCAGAGACAGCGCGCGTGGGCTGTGCGCTCGGGGCGCCGCGCAGCGTGGCTCTTCAGAAAAGACGCGGGGATTTTTATTGTTGTTCCGCGCGTTATTTACCAACTCGCAGATTAAAGGCAAACTTAAAGGAACTTTACTTTCTAATGTACCTCAGAAAGTTCGGTTGGGAGATATATCCACGCGAATATGACACATTGCAATTCAGAAAAGCGCCCGGATTCGGTAAGGTGAAGGTTTATTCAGTGGAGTCTTCACACAACCAGCACCACGTCTTTCTCACTTTCCCACGTGCCAACAGCTTGACGTGTGATTGTTTATATGGCAGATGTTTAGCCCACAATAATCTCTCAGTTTCATGAGTACGTATTATGTGCGTTATGCGTTTAACATAACATGAAATAAATAAAAAAGCAGATTATGTACGAGACGAGTCATTTTAATTCTGATATTTATCAGATTAGATTGTTTGCTAGAGTCATGCCAGTCAGTGAACTCTCTGCCCTGAGGAGCATCTTTACTCTGTAGCAACACAGGCTGTAAATGTGGACAATCATGGACCACCAACATACGACCGCTCCTAACAAGGAGGTGTCTACTTGCGTGATGGGACAGATTGTGGGCGTGGCTTTTGCAGGAACACTGAAAGGAGGTGCTATTTATCTTAACTTTCAGCACAATCACTGAACCTTTACGTGCATAATTTAGTACATGGAGCTGTATTCAGAGCCAGTGACTCAAGGTTAAACGTTACGTGAATGTTCACATGGGGAAAGTTGTGTGTATTCAGTGTCGGGTTACACGCCTGCTGAAGTTGGGGGACTCCCCGTTCAAATCCCTGACTTTAGAGTGGTTCTTCAATAGCTTTCAGATCACCATCTACAGACACAAGTACTTCATTCAGCAGCGTATAAAATAACACTTTATCCAGCACATGCTGTTATTCTGCGTTTTTCAAAAATGTTCTTATTGAATTTAATTACATTTTTTTATGTCGAGCGCATGGATTTCATTTGTCTACATGCAGATGGATATTTGTAGTAACACTTACTCACCGTTTTATTTTTATTTATTTTTTTAAAGTTTTATTAGCTTAATGATATCAAGTGCAGTTTACTACAAGCAAGTAACTCCAACTACATCTAATCCTGTTCCATCTACTTGAATAAATATATGATGGAGATGAAGTCACAAATAAACTGTCGGGAGTAAAGTTCATTTATTCTAGATGCATTACGCTGAAAAATAACCAGCAAAATTGGCTTTTATAAAAATTGGCAACCATTTGCTTTTATTTTTAGTTAAAATAAACATTGTGTTAAATGTTTTGTTTCATGGATATTCTGTCGCTCTTTTCATTCATGGTTTTGATTTGTTGGAAGAATAAAGTAATGGCAATTTTTGGGGGGAAATTTGATGTGCTTTCCTGTAGAGAAAATGTGCCTGAGGCTTGAAGGATAAGCTGACCCAGCAATCATATGCTATACTTACAGCTCACTTTCAGTGCTGTTAATAATATTTCCGTAAAAAATGAAGTCATTAAGATTGTATTAATTCATTAATAGAGTCATGTATCTAATCCTTGGCCACAAATGGCATTTCATGGTTTTTGAGTGTATTTGCAGTCCAAGACATCGATAGCAGCGCGACATATTGTGGTCACCAGTTGTCAAGTTAAGATTTCGCTAAATCCCTTCTACTCGAATCTTCTGTACTTATTATACAATGTTGCGTTACACTCATCCAGTCATGCTGTAGTTTTGTATAATCATGTTATGTGTATGTGGTCGGGTCTGTTTGCTTTGTGTGTTTATGTGCATTGTGTAGATAATGCGAATATGTTTGTGATTTTATTAGGAGGACATGTGTGGTGCTCGACCACGAGAAGCATTATCGAGGGAGAAGAACTCACAGTGTGCGTGGTGGACGTAACCTCAAGACTCTCATCCATCCAGCTCCTACCTCAACAAGCCTCCATGGCGTCCGTTCTCCCTAATGCTATCATCAACAGTGAGTGTGGAGTTATTTTTATGGCATTTGGCGGACGCCCTTATCCAGAGCGACTTATATTTATCTCATTTATACAACTGAACGGTTGAGGGTTAAGGACCTTGCTCAAGGGCCCAGCAGTGGTAGCTTGGTGGTGCTGGGATTTGAACTTCCGGCCATAAGTCCAATGTCTTAACCACTGAGATCCCACTGTACCACTTTATCAGGGACAGACAAATAAGCAAGCTGATTAAAGAGCTGGGGTAAAAAAGAAAACCCCATGTCCTGGCTTTGAGGGAATAATAAGACAACACGTACCCAGGACAGAGGAGTTAACACTTTGTGGTTTGCACTTTGCTGGTGAGACAACGATTGTTTATATATAACTATAAATGGATATAGCACACATGGTGGCTTAGTGGTTAGCACGTTTGCCTCACACCTCCAGGGTTGGTTGTTTGATTCAAGTTGCATGTTCTCCGCGTGCTACGGGGGTTTCCTCCGGGTACTCCAGTTTCCTCCCCCAGTCCAAAGACATGCACGAGGCTGATACAAGAGTATCAGTCTACCATGTCATGTGGTACAAGAGGATTAAAACACTACAGAAATAAATCTTCGTGGTAACAGTCTCTCCACTTCATCCCACCACCTCATTGTTGATTATTTCCCTACAACAGCATGACATGAAGTGTTTTACAATTTACATATGTTCAAATGTAACCAGCACAAACAATATTTTTTGCCTCATATCAGCACAGATCAAGTATTACTCTACTTATTTTTTAGAAAAGTTCTTAACTTGCTAAAGATGACTCTTTTTTTTAACCTGTTAAGTTCTGACCAGTATTTTTTTGCCTGTTTGTCTTTGTTGTTGTTGCTGGGGTTGTTTTTTTTGTAGAAGACATTTTCCCCTGTAAGACGTGTGGGATCTGGTTCAGGAGTGAAAGGAACCTCCAAGCTCACCTCATGTACTACTGCAGTGGACGGCCGAGGGAAACTGAGCTGGCTTCAGAGAAACAGACCAACACCAGCCATCAGATGTCCCGTACCTGCACTTACCCACAATGCAATATGAGCTTCCTGGGTCCACAGGCTCTAAAAATGCACTTGTCCACACATTCTGGTGAGGAGTATTTGTGTTTGTTCAACGTATAGAGTGGTAGAATTGGTGAGAAGGATTAGGACAGTGTTCGTTAATGTGCTAAACAGGGTTCTACCACAGCGTTGTTGTTGTTGAATTCTTGATTCTGATTGGTTAGAAGGTGTTGATTAAGTTTCAATAAAAGCAGCTCTTCGAGAGAGTGAGAAAAAGAGTGGCTGATGAGGGAATGACTGTGCTTGGGGGTTCGAATCTCACCTCCGCCCTGTGTGCTTGGGGTTTGCATGTTCTCCCCACGTTTTGGGGTTTCCTCCGGGTACTCCGGATTCCTCCCCCAGTCCAAAGACTTGCATTGTAGGCTGCTGATTGGCATTTCCAAATTGTACATAGTGTGTGAATGAGTGTGTGATCGTGCCCTGTGATGGGTTGGTTGAATCATGAGGGTAAATTCAGTGTGTTACGTGTACACGTTTCCCAATTCCTCCTCTTTAGTGCTACCGCACTGCATACTTTAATGTTCCAACATTAAAATATTAGCTTTAACTCGTATAGAGTTTGTTTGTTGTTTGACCTTCGTCTACTCTCAGGTGTCTTAAAGCAGAAAGCACACCAAAATGTGTGTGGGAGACTCAATGAGTTCTTGATTCTATATTTTGCATGGTATTGATAGTTTGTCCTTTCTTTTGCCTGTCCAGCTTTCAAGACTGCGGAGACATCTCCTGGAAGCAGTTTGAAATGCACGATTTGTGACTACACGGCTGACACGCTGATGGTCCTGCAGCCCCACATCCTCACTCACCTGTCTCAAACAGGAGTCCGGTGCAGTCAGTGCCACTTCACCTTCCAAACGCCTCGGGAGCTATCAAAACACCAAGAGCTGCACAGACACGGCGGTCTGGATAGCAAGTCGACTACTAAAGAGAACCAGTCTGATCACTCAGAGTCCCTCGGTGTTACAAGTCCGACGGATAATAAACGCATCGTAGACAGTCCGGTTCATCAGAGCGCAGAGAACAGCGAACAAGCGCAAGGCGCTAGCAAGGCTGAAGCTGGGTCTGGAATCAAAGCTGGTTTATCACACAGTAAAGTAAAATCAGAGCCCTCCAGCCCTCGTTTGGCTTCTTCTCCAATCCAGAATCATATGACCCCAGCATTTCCTGTGCCACCCTTCCTGCCTCACGTGCCATTCTCGCAGGATATACCCGCAGTCCCACAGGCTTCTGAAATACTGGCTAAAATGTCCGAGCTGGTCCATCGCAGGCTACGTCACGGAGGCACCAATTTCCCCCCAGTGATGTACGGCACACTGGTTCCAAAAGGAGCAACGTGCTTCGAGTGCAACATCACATTCAGCAACCTTGATAATTATTTAGTGCACAAGAAGCATTACTGTAACGGTCGCTGGCAGCACATGAGCAAGTCTCATGATTACAGCATTTTGGACAAAGCCGCAGTGAGCCCTAAAACTGGGGGTGGTTTAGCTAGCATGCTGAATGCTGGCCATCCGTTTGAGGTCAAAGGTCATAATGCCACTCAGTTCAGTACTTCTCGAACCGAGCCTTTCAGTACAGGAGGGAAAGCACCGGAGGAATTTCCAGTTTGCGGCAAAAAAGCGTCGACCCCGTGCGACGCCGCGGAGGAAAGACCGAACAGCATCCTGTTAGACTCGAAGAGTCCGAAAATGTCAGAGAGTGAGCTGGACAACAATCAGACGACGTGTGAGGCGTGCAAGATCACGTTCGGCCGACATGAGAACTACATGGTGCACAAGCAGTACTATTGCGCCACCCGTCATGATCCGCCCGCGAAACGAGCAGCGAACAACAAACACATTCAGAAGTCGTTTCGGACCCGAAAGAGAAGAAAGATGTCAAGTCCGGATCCAGCGGTGTCTCAGTCCTATCCTATCAATAGTTCCTACATGTCCCAGGATATCACAGTAGAGAGTTTCAAGGATGTGCTTCATCAGCGGTACGGCATGATCCAGGGTTTGGTTCCGAAGCATCCTGAACCTTCTTTGACAGTCACAAAATCAGCTCTCGTATCAAAGTGTAATGCGATAGCCGAAGAGGAAGGTGATGCACCGATAGATCTGAGTAAAAAATGCACGTTGCAGTTTGGTAAAGTTTCAGGACTCATGGACTATCACGAATGCGCGATGTGTAAAATTAGCTTCAACAAAGTTGAAGACTACTTGAGCCACAAGCAGAACTTCTGCCCAGGTGCAGTCTTGGAGAACAATGCTCCAAGCATAAAGGAAGAAGGTTCTAGAAACGGAAATGCCCCTGATAGTTTCAATACTTCTGCGTCTGCTGAAAAGCAACCGTCCGTAAACGATGAACACAGCACGATGGATTCCGATAACTATCCGGGTGGTGTTAAGAAAATCAGACCAGATGAGCAGATCTGGCCGTACTACGAGATTAAACCCGCTGACTACGCCACAGGGATTTTCGTTCCACAGAGCGAGAGGAGGCAAAGCCCAAACGAGGGCACCGAAGGCGAAAAAGAGCAACCGATGCCGGACGGTAGCCATGTTGGCTCGGAAAATATGGGGAACCCAAAAATAAAGTCTTTCGACTCCGGTGTCCAGGGTGACGACAAGCAAGGAAACGATTCTTGTAGCACTTCATCCCCAAACGTCCACTACGCGGCTTGTACCCCAGATCAAGAGGGTGCCATAAACCCCAAAGAGAGCGTCTCTTCTTCGCCAGCCTCCAACGTGGAGGAGATCTCGAGCTTGAAAAGGAGTACGAACGGATCGATCTCGGCAGCGGTTAACGGCAAATACTGCCGTCCCTGCGACATCCAGTTCAACAACCTGTCGAACTTTATAACACACAAAAAGTTTTACTGCTCGGCACACACTACTGAGCACGTGAAATGAGACCTGGATACTGTGTCTCGGCCGTTTATATGAGAGCAAGAGGACAATCAAATCAGGAGATTTTATCTTCCAGTGGTTTAATAGTGAATATATTTGTCGTGTGTGGTATTTTTGGCTGTTTGTGACGTATTTATTTATGTATTTATTTATTTAAAATGAAGAAAGAAAAAAAACAACCAACAACAACATCGTAAGCACTGAACTAAACCCGGCTTTACACTGTACAGTATTTTGGCTGATTTTGCTGTCGTGCGTTTCCATTGGTTGTAAGTCTTCGAGCACGTAACATGACACGGTCTTTGTCATTGAGACCAATTCTTTACCTTTCCAGCATCTTCTGCATATTTGAGTCCTTTCCAACAGCGCTTATATGATGTCTTTCCACACCGAGGACGACCGAGGGACTCGACTGAGGGACTCGACACGACTATTACAAAAGGCTCGAACGTTCACTGATGCTCGAGAAGGCGACACGATACGTTAACAGCCAGGGGGGTGTAAACTTTTGAACAGGATGATTGGTGTGAATTGTTATTTTGTTTAAAGATCTTTTTCATTTAGTACCGCCCTTCAGACGCTAAATAATAGAGTTACATGTCTCCCAGATGACAAAATAATAACACTGATCATCCTGTTCAAAAGTTTACACCCCCCTGGCTCTTAATGTGACCTTATTGTTCATTTACTGGATCACCGGGTCCGGATCACGCTGAACGATGACGTAGGCAGAACGTAGTAATGTTCTTGAATCACAGCTCTGCCATTATAGGATCTTCATCGTATAATCGTACATGGCGAACACAGCCTGTTATAGAATTCTCGTGTGGTGCGACAAGTGGTGTTCTTAAACGAGACGGCCGATTGTGTGCAGTGTAAAACCGGCTTTCTACGGATTCTTAAACAGTCATGTTGACAACAGCGCAAAACTCGCAGCAAGGCTACTGATTTAGCCTTAGCCTGATTTAGTTTGTGAATTTGATCCAAAAGGCAGAAAATTAAGCGTTACGGACATTTTCGCAACAAATGCAGGCATAATTATTAACCTTCAATAGATTCTAGTTTGTCTTTGATGTTTTTACAGTTATTTACACTTCAGTATGTTCATTTCCTTAGGGCTATGTTTTGCATACGCGGGGAAAAAAAGTACTTGTACGTGTGTTTGCTAGTTCTTTGTTCTCTCTTTTTGACACTTGGATCCTAATGCAATACTTTTTAGAAAACAGATTGTTAGCAGTATTATAAGACAAGGACTGTTTTTTCGTTGTTGTTGTTGTTGTTACTCAGACCCCCCAGGAATCGTCTGTTGAAGCGTTTCCTCGTCTTGCTGAAGATGACGGAAATAGGATTTACACTTGAAACATTGGACTGAATTTCATCTTTTCATCTTGACTATAGGAAAATAATGTCGTCAAAAAAAAAAACAAACAAAAAAAAGTGTTACTATGCATGTACCTGTAACGGAATGTAATTCCACATGTTTGATCTTCTGATTTTGTGGCATCTCAATTAAATTTCTAATCTCAGGACTGGGAATATGCATAAAGCTGTTTTTTATTATTATTATTTTTTTTATTTTTTTTTATGTCTGTTTGATATTAAGTTATGTTTATATTAAGACACTAGCTCCCCCTGGTGGTTCTCTTAAATATACACGTTTTTTTTTCATGCTATGAAGATACAATTTCTCTTCAAGTACTTCACAGTATTAAGATTTAGAATACTGATATTATATTAGCACACTCGTGATCTACCAAACGGTCTATGTAAACTTTTGATCAGAAGAAATTCAACACTCAAAATAACTCGTTTTATCTCCGTGTTTTTACATCTTTTACATTTTGGCACAAACTTTTGTGTAGCAAACATCCAGTGCTGCATCTCTCCGTATCCACATCCAACCTTCCTTCTTTTACTCGATCCATAGTCTGGAGAATTTTCTGTCCTTAGACTAAAGTATGAATGTTTGAGAAGTGTTTGATCTTCAGCATGCACATACATCAGCGTAACTAGCTACGAGGACACCGAGGTCAGGCAGTGGTAGTTTCGGAAGGAAATAGACAACTATCTCCAGTTGCCAAATTGAATACGGAAACAGAGAGGCTCTGATAATGTGGTGGCAGGAGGTAGCCTACCATGCAGAACAAAAATCAGCAGTGATATTCAGTTCTCTGGCCTCAGAGCAGCTGAGGAGGACACTTTAATAGAATGAATTGCCCATTGCTGCATGTTTAACTCTCTTCCTGGTCAACTGGAATGTGTGTATGTACAGGGTTTTACACTAAACACCAGGCGGTGTTTGTGGGGGGAAAAGCTGCCACTTGTCCATTTTAATTAAAACACTGTCTTATTATTATTATTATTATTATTATTATTAATTACTCTACTTAGCATTTTTTTCCGTTCATTTTGAGAGTTTTTTCAACTAAATTCATCGATTTCATGTAAATATTACATATAAAATAACGAGCATCTCAGTTCTATACCTCACAATAACTAGCTAAAGTAGCGCTCACTAAAACTGGTTATGACCCTGTAGACTTTCCAGAGCTTAGTACAGCGCTGTTTATAGCACTAAACTAGTACAGACTGGATTAGTCCAGTGACAATCATGAGCTTTTGGAAGATGATGGTCATATACATAATTAACGATTAGCTGTGTACAACACTTAACGATTTTAACGATTAGCTGTGTACAACACTTCATACAAGCTCATTAAATTTCCCTTTGCCTTTTAGACTGTTGGGTTTAATGAACCTCTCACCTTTTTGGGTTACATTAAAACTTTTTTTATTTATTTGATTGACAGATCTGAACGTATGTACTTTCCCCTTGAGAGTCCCGAATGCTTCACCTTCAGCCTTAGGGAAAATGTGAATTTTTGATATTTGATTTTTTTTTGTTTGTTTGTTTTTTAGATTTGTATTTAGGGTCCTGATTGTTTGTTTAGTCATTTAGAGTTAATCTTCCCTCTAGCAAAGTTTAGAACTAAAAAATACACTGGCAAAAATGTACATTTATTAATTGCAGCACAGGAAAAAAAAAAAAAGAAAAAAAAATGAACGTGACGTATAATTCTGATATGCAATTCAAACGTATGAAATTCATGTTCAAATACATTAGTCAGCGTCCGAGCTCCTTATGGGACTGGATCCAAACCCAGCACAAACCTGACCAGGAGAAAGTGCTTACTGAAGACGTCTGAATGATGAATTTTATAGAGCGTGTCATCTATTTGACGGCACAGTCCGAGCTTTACAAACACAGGAAGTCGTTTCTTCTATCGTTTTACTCTGCAGACTTGCATCCTTCTAATGTCTAAAATTAGCTTTGTTCCTTTCTGGTGGTTTTGGTTGAGCAGGTTTGCCTTGGAAGCGTCCTCAACGCACGCAAAGACCATAAAATAAAGACCGATCTTACAGGAACAGCTTTACCTCTGACTCTTACGGCGCCTTGCTCTCCGTCATCTAGTCTGCACGCTCTGAACCTCGTTAACGACGCCTCTGTGGAGCAGGGCCCACCCACATACCACATCACACCGCAGGACTATTGTTGAATCTACCGCCAAAGCTGCACTTCCTCCATACATAAATATATCATCGATGCACACGCACACGAACACACGTGTGATCGACAATGCGAGAGCTCTACAATGTTGTGCAGAGTTAGAAACTCGAATCTAATCCGATGCACGTTCTGATAGGTCTAGAGCAGAATATACACACTTCACTGTAACCCAGCGTTGCTGCAGAGAGCAGAATGGACAGGAACAGGAGTTCAGATATATATGAGAATTCGGAAGATAAGGTTTCATGGGAATGCGAATACGCAAACTGGGAGAAACCGAGGAACGCCAGGAACATAAACGAGCAGGAACCTCAACACTCAGGTGCAGTATACACACTCAAACGCACCAACATGGACGTGGTTACGCGCACAATGCTATGAGGACATGTTTTATTGCGTATAACCGTAGTCTCTGTTTACACAGAGTATGTAGTAAAATTCTAAGAAAAGAAAACTGTATGTTGAAACAGGACAATTATATCCCAGCACTATTGCATTCTCGATCCTGATTGGTCAGTAGGTATGGATTCATTTTCTATAGAAAAACCGATAATTGTGTTTCGTTATGGTGAAGTTGTTCGAAAGGAGACGTTTATTTTACATTTATTGAATGTAGCTTTCCAACGCAGCAACATTTCCAGACGGAAGAGTTTGTGCCCTCCATGTTCTCTGTAACATCATGTTTGTTTTTTGGTCTTATTCGCTTCAAGTGAGATTAAAAAAAGAAAAAACGAGTGAGCGAGGCATGTGAGGGAACGACTCTTTATAGATGCTATAACGTGGGTGATAACAGGTACGAATGTGTCGTTCTTTAAATTAAAAAGATGCTTCACCTTTGGCCCATTTTGCACAGAAACAAAAAAAAAAGAGAAAAGAATGTCTCACTGTTTATTGAACAGTGCACTTTTCGTCCGTCCCGCATCTAGACGCACGGCTTCTCCTTAATGACGATTGATAGAGCTCTCAAAAGGGGCGGAACCACGTAACTAATTGCCAAATAAGGAGATGTTTATGAACTTATGTTTATGTATCGGCACCGGTTGGAATCGCTTGGAGTCTGCTGTAGGTTGTAAATATTGTAAATTTACTTGAAGTATAAAGTTCTGTTTGATTATTTGCATTCATTTCTGAAGTTTGTTGTTTATAAGTCCAATTAGCTACCAGGTCACATCCATCTTCAGCTAGCAGCTTAGCTGTTTTCGGCACAAAATGGCCGGCACTGCTAACGTTGACCCGGTTTCAGAAAAGTCTTTTGATGCTCGTGCTTATGAGGAGAAACCGAGGAGGGAATGAAAATTAAACAGAAAGGCAGACCAACAGCCAAGATTGTTTCCCCTGTGAATGAGCTGTTACCGCAGTAACTGTAGAACGATGATGTGGTAGAACGAGTGCATTAATATAAAGCTATCGTTCATGCTAAATGTGCATCAACACAACCGTGGCAAGTGGATGATGTAATGTTTAATTTCTGATGATGGTGCTGTTGTAGCTGTCCAAATACACAGCATGGTTTTTTTTCCGTAGTGTTACTCTGCAGAATTGGCAGATTTGTAAATTCTGGATGCAACTGCAAATGCAATTAATTAAAAATATTAATAATAATAATAATAATAATAATAACAGAATAAAAGTTTGTTTGCATCTGTTGTCAAATTGCTGTGGTATAAGAGGAATAAAACACTTCAGGACATGCTGTTATTGGAAAACAATCAACATTAGGGTGGTGAGAGTAAGTCTGCTTCACACTGGGCCACATCACACCACCCCGTCGCTGATTATTTTCCTATAACAGCATGCCCCAAAGTGTTTTATTCCTCATACAACCACAATCTGGACTCAACTGGAATACAGAGTGTATTCCCACGTCTCACCCTTTTTTCCAAATTGATACCCTGCAGTCATAAGCAGGGTACAGCGCTTACTGAAGATGAATGAGTGAGTGATGACATTGTTCAGGGAACTGCGATTACACACAGCTTTTATCCTGAAGACGCTGCCGATCTGGCTTATCTTGGGTTAGGCACACGGCAAGGTACAGTATCAGTGTTAAGAGGTCACTCCAACACAAATCCAAAGAAAGAAAGAAAGAAAGAAAAATAAGAAGCTACCGATTTCTTTTGTTACACTTAAGAGAGAGCTTCAGGAAGTATAATGTAAAAGCTAGTGCAGGGTTCTCATTAGGAATTTTGGGCAGCGTACCCTGACACCATTCACCCCCTAGACTCCACGTCTAGTCCGAGACATTTTAAAAAGGTGGAGATTATATCGGATTAAAAGTCACACGTCTGTGTCCGACCCTGCTGTAGGAGATGATACTGCACGGAGGAGATGTTCCATATGGTCCACGGTGTGTGTCGCGCTGCTGTGCGTTCTCCTGCTGAGCGGCGTTATAGTGCTGTCTGTGAAACTCAACAACACGACAAGTGAACGAGACCAGTTGCAGATCAGCTTTGACAATATGACTGCAGAGCGAGACCAGCTACTCGCTGAGAAAGATGGATTCCAGATGCTGAGTAAGTCATTGGCTCTTACCAACTGTCACATGTTCTCATCAACATCAATTACCCAGTAATCTCAAACCTGTGGAATTTTTATTGCATTTAATTTTCCTTCCTTCCTTTTCATGCCAACATTGGACCAACATCGACAAACTTATAAATTAATTACTGCTTCTGAAATGTGTTTAGTACTGTCGCTGTTGAAATTGGTTTAGTACCCTCCTTATCTGCCACTGTGATGTTGGCCCAGCCTAGGTGAGGTCAATATTTTATTCATAACCTTTTCATGGCTGCCCCTATGCTGTCTCAGTGGTGGAAAAAAAAATGTTCCATAACTTCATAACAACTCTCCCATTGACGTATCACCTGAACAAAAGTTGACAAAGGAGCACATTTCAGAACAAGCCTGACAATCTTATCAAAAGGTATTAATAAAGTAAACGTTCCATTCTTGATGATGTAGTAGTTTCTGTTCTGGTGTCCATTCTGGATGGCTTTGTTGGCCTCCTTATACAACGCTGCATCCACCTTGCTGGTGTCGATATTTCATCACCAACTTTAACGGGTGCCAAACGTACAAAATTACATCAGGTCCAACATCAGTTTGCCACCCTCGGTCACCTCATTGTGACCCCCTCTCTAGATGTTTTGACCCCGCATTATGGGCGTGCGTTTAATGACGTGTAACATTCGCTGTATAGAAATGAAAGTCCATACAACAAACAAACCCTCACACAAGGGTTTCTTCAAAGTGATGAGAAGGATACTGCAAGACAAGCAACATTATAATGCAGAATAAAGATGATCTGATCTAGTCTGGCGAATGTGGAAGTGAAACTGTGGAATGGAAAGATTCACTTCTGACTTTTAAGGCATGGAGAAAAAAAATGAAACACAAATAGAAACTAAGCAATTAGTGGTGGTGGAAATAATGAGAAGTGATACTGACTGTATGTGAAAACATCGATACCGTGTCAAAAGCTTACTTAATTAAGTGTGGAAGTATCAAAAGCCAAATCTGTACTCTAGTAAAACTAAACGATAAATAAATAAATAAAAGTAAAAGGTTTGATCTGAGATTAAGTTAGTCATGTCGTCATGTGAAAAGTACATTTTATTACTTGTATAAAACTGTTAGGACTATTCCGTTTTGCCAGAAAACATGAATCATGCCACATAGTTTGTTAATCAATCAGAAATAAAATCTCCTCTAAACCGATATTCACCATTAGCCATGCTACCATATAGAATTTGAGGCGGATGCAAATGTAGACCATCGGTGTAATGTTTAACGAAGTATCCAACAAAGTCACGCCACAAGACTTACATGAAGCGAAGACAAGCATACGCTGATACATGGAGACAAAACGAGCAACATGAGACAACTCGTGCAGTGCAGAAAGTGACTATATATACACACCAGAGCTAACGAGATAAACATGACACAGGTGAATTGAGACATGTGGCACAGAGCAGTGGCTGATGGGAAACAGTTTCTAGTCCTTCTCCAATATTACATGACCAGCCACGATTTGACTGTCTGCCTAGCTGATTATGTCAGGTACTGGACGCGAGGCAAAGAAAAGCATGTTTACTGAGGTAGAACAAGGGACATGCGTCCTCAGTGTCCACATTGCGGTCCAGGGCTTATCCATCTTCAGACACACACACACTCACACACACACACACACACACACACACACACACACATATATATATGTTTCCTCCGGAAACATATATATATGTACCTGGAGGAAACCCCCGCAGCACGGGGGAACATGCAAACTCCGCGCACACAAGGCCCTGGTGGGACTATGTATTTATATATATACATAGTGTTCATGACATTATGTGGCATGAGCAGATCACTGCAGATGGCAAACTGGCATGATTCTTGATGGTTTAGACAAATCGTATATAGCACCAGCAGCAGCAGCATCTTATTGTACAGTGTCAGTAGTTTGTACACCCGGATGGACCTAATTCAGCATAAAAGTTAGGAATCAGTTGGTCAGGCTCTGAGCCTTACAGTTTGCAGAACAGAACACTGACTCTCCGGCGTCCCAGAAAGACGAGTGTAGAGAGCATAAAGCCAAATCTGTGTATGACTTGTACTACAAATCTGATGGAAAACTGGAACACTGTGAGTTCCTTCAATCTGGTCAGCATATGAAACACCAAAATAGACCACGAAATCTAGCTGAATTGCATCCTTTCACTGGAAGACTGGGCTAAGGATTGTCCACTCCTCGTTTGTCATTGCTTCCATTGTTTCTCTGATTATTGTCACCTATTTCCTCTTGAATACTTTGTGTATTTAGATCCTCCGTTTTGCCCTAAGTCTTATTGTGAAGTTCTATTGTTAAGTATGAGCCTTGCTTTCTCGTGTTTGTTCGTGGACTTGGGGATCTGTTTCCTAGTTTAAGCTCTTATGCCAGGTAAAGCACCCTTACAGCATAGAGTAGAAGAAACAAACGGCAATAAGAAAAACCACAACTCGAAGAAAGACATCATTTAACACAACAGTTGAAATATAAACTAACAAGCAAAGTGAGAAGCTTGAACCTCAGGAAAGAAACGAGGCATGCAGCTTATTTTTGTCTGGTGCTTATTTCACGGATAAATGTACTGACTCTGCACATATAACCCTCTGCAGATATTTCCATACTGCAGTGTCAGCAGTATTTCATCACAACAGAGAAGAAGAGCTGGAGAGACGCAAGACTGTACTGCAGCTCGAGAGGAGCCGACCTTGTGATCATCAACAGCCGAGAAGAACAGGTCATCGTTTATTCAAACCAGCCAGTCTTCATCACACTTTTTTCACTTCTCGTCTTTAACGACAGACCAACCTTTCTACCTAGGTTTTATTCCTTACGCATCATTCTGTCGTGATTACAGGTGTTCATCAGTAAACTTTTCAAGGGTGCTGAGGCTTGGATTGGCCTGACCGACACCGTTGAAGAGGGGAAGTGGAAGTGGGTGAGCGGCACAGAACTGGCCACTGGGTAAATGCTCACCACGCAGTTCTTCTTCTTAATCCGTAGCTCTACATGTGAAATAAAGAGGACATTCTGACTGTGTTTTCAGGTTCTGGTGGGACGGAGAACCTAATGACTTCAATAATGAGGAGGACTGTGCTGTAACTAGCAGCAAATTTGCTAAAGCTGAAGTTATGACGTGGGCGGATTATCCCTGTAATCTTCATGCACTTGCGATTTGCAAGATGAACGCAAATTAGTAGAGCGGGTTTTTTTTTTTTTTTTAAATAACTCAACATAGTCTGTATTTTATTTAGCAGTTTATTAACCGGGGTTGCGGTTTTTATGCCGAGTCTGGCTAGTTTTGGAAGAATGTCTCAGGGCGGGGATGTTGCCAGGGGTTTTTTGGGCTAGTTTAATGATTGACTGTGGCCACCATGATTTTGTAGCAAATAATCTGAAATAAACCTAATCAGTTTCTAGAAGCAGCATGAAATGTAAGATATATATCGCAAGCATCTGGGGCGGGAAAAGGGGATTTTGGCCATACTAAAACGGGTAATTGCATTCCACTTCAACTCAGAAATGCGACACGGTGAACCGCAGTGAAAAGAAGAAAAAGTCTCTCGATTTTCCGACGTCTGATTTTTTGGGGCTGGTTTCAGGTCTTTTTTGCGCAAGACGTAATTGTGCGAGATGTAGTTGGGCTGGAAATTCTGCGGAGACCTGGCAACCCTGTTTTTACCACACACTGCAAATCCAACATCACATTTAATGACTATGTAAAGAGTCAAAATGATTCCAGTGCTATGCTGTTCTGGCCAATCAGATTCCCCGTGTACCAGTCAAGTCATCATCATGCTTTACATTTTTTTTCTGGGCTTTTTGCTTGGATTTCTCACTGAATCATAAATCCTAATTGATATTACTGAGCTCGACTCGGCTTGCATCATTTACCTTTAAGTTTTTGGACACAGCTCCAACGTACACCAACCGCTCTTCATCATAGGCTGTTTATATAGTCGTTGCTGTTAATGTTCAGTTTAAAAACCATACTGTTGAGCTTTACAGACGTACAAATGGTGAAAAAGTAAAAGACTAACCAACATAAAACGTGTTAGTAAGGTGTCTGGCAACCACATGCCACCAGAACAGCGTCGGTGCACCTAGGCGTCAGATCTACAAATCTCTGGAACTGTACTGGAGTGATGAACATCCATCCACACACTTTGTAAATGCCGATCAGCATACAACGCACGTGTTTGGACTGGGGGAGGAAACCGGAGTTCGCCGAGGATACCCCCGAAGCACGGGGAGAACACGCAAACTCCCCACACACGGGGCGATGAACGTTATTCTTCATTTGGTGTTTGACGACGGTGGTGGAGAACGCTGTCTCGTGAGTCCCTGCATTTTTAGTATTCTGTTCGGAGAGAGGTTTCAGAGGGAGACTCGGGTAACGACGCCAAGTGGTTTGATCTTAGAATCTAATTTGTGAAAGTTGCATTGACTTTAAATCCAATGGTTTCCCCCCAAAAACAAGTAGTCCTCCCAAAAATCCTCCCATGTTTAAGTCCGTCAGCCACACGATGGCACCAAGTGCACTGTTACTGATCTGTTCCTTCTGCCTCTTCAAACAAACGCTCCAAGTTCAACGAAGCAGCCGCACTTCTCTGAGGATGGATATCCAGACTCATTTTAAATTAAAACTCGAACTCTTTTAAAAGTAGACACTAATTTTTTGACACTACTATTTGAAGGTTCTCCAATTGGGGTCTGTGAAGCATAACCGGGGGTCTGTCATTTTTTTTATTTTTTTTATTTAGCTAACTAAAAACTCAAAAACCTGTGGAATGGAAAGTTCAGGAATTAAAAAAAAAAAAAACTCAGATAACTAGAAAAAATATTGAAATAGATATGTACTGATCGGGTCCATGGAATTTAGTTAACAGCTAACAGTTTGAGAACACCTGTCCTGTACTGCCAGTCAAAAGTTTGTACACTCCTGCTCCTACAGCGGAAAGCTTGCTTTTCATGATTTCCTTTTGTTTTAGAATCAAAACAGGCGTTAGCGCTATGGAGGAACACGCACGTGCAATGGCACTGAAAAAGCCCGACTATATTATATTTAAAATCCTTAAGTATTCATAAGTATTCCAGATGAAGGTTTGAACGTTCGACACATCTTCTCAATCAGCTTCATGAGGTGCTTCACCCAGGAGGCTTTTCTTCAACTTCTCACACGGGGAACCAGTTCGAAATGAAACCGAAATGAAGCCGAATGAAAACCGGGTTAGTTTGGGAGGTGGGAGGAAAGTGAAGAACCTGAAGGGAACCCACATGGGGAGAACATGCACAGGAACTCCACACAGACACACTGAACCAGGGACTCTGGAGCTGTGAGGCAGCACCACGACCCTCGCTACAGTATATTGTGCTATCGATTGACCACAAACACTACATTTCATGCACTGTTTTTTTTGCTAAGCTTTTTTTTTTTTTTGTAGTGTAAGTCAGATCTTTCTGAATCCATGTTTGCATTATAAGAACGCAGATAAGTCTAGGAATTGTCGGAAAAAGCTGGATAGTGATTTCCTAAAGAATTATGTTGCAGTGATCATGTTGCTTCTCTGATCTTCATGGAAGAGTCTCTTAATCCATCTCCCATGACTCATGACTCATCAGATAAACACCGACAGGCATTTATTCTCGTTTCCTGCTGGGAGTAGGAGGGTGAGCATGCTCCACGGTGTAGTATTACTCCCCAACCAGCTTCCTCTACTACATCTCACCACATGTTCCTCTTTCATTCTTTCTCTCTACCTGTTATAACACACCACCTGTTCCTGCTTTTCTCCTTTTCTCACAACTTGCCTCGCAATCGTCTCTCTCTGTCTTTCAGTCTTGCTCACACACCTGGATTCACCTGTGGATTCTGGGATCCGTATAGAGGTCTGGTTTATTCAGAGCAGTCTGAAGCAATGTATAAATGTACACTTTAACATTATAGAAGCTGATCATCTTCCCAGCGCTATGTACCCATCTAAAGGGCAGCTAGCTGTGTGCATGTGTGCGTGTGTGCGCACATTCTGATGAATTTTGCGTGCATGAGAGGCATGCAGGGCGTGTCTCAAGGAGGACGGACTGTCTGTGGTATCCGCTGGCTTCTGTCCATTCCTTCAAACCCGGCTGGGGAAGTGATAGCCTTGACGGAAAATTAGACGAGTCCTTCGCTTGATTCGGAGGAATATAATGAGCAGAACTCCTGCCTCTCCATCGGCAATTTGCAATTTCACAAATAATACTCAAGAGAACGGAGCGAGGAACTGAGAGATCGGAATAAAGAAATGGTAACGTGTTTAAGGAACGTATGCGTAAAGAAAGATCCGGTAGATATGCCCTGATATCTTTAACATTTATACCCAGTTTCTCCTGGAAGGTGGATACAGCTCGCCTCTGCACACAGACATCCAGATCCACAGACACATTTCAGACGCAGTGGTGGCTTGGCAGTTAAGACTCTGGGTTAAATGATCAGGAGGTTGGGGGTTCAAGCACCAGTACTGCCAAGCTGCCACTGTTGGGCCCTTGAGCAAAGCCTTTAACCCTCTCTGCTCCAGGGGGCGCTGTATCATCTCTGACCCCAGCTTCCTGACATCCTGGCGTGTACGAAGAAAAGAATTTCACTGTGCTGTAATGTATACGTGATCAATAAAGACTCATTATCCTTTATTACTTATTATGTTTTTCTGTCTCTGTCTCTGTCTTCAGTGTTAAACGTATGGTACCCGGCTTGGACGAGACCGCCACGGCTATTTTAAAGCCCTATCATGTAACTCTCGTTTTAACAATCCCATCCGTTACTTCCGCTGGGGCTGATGCCCCCCGAAATAACTAAATCCTTTCATGTCGATGCCAAGATATAGACGGAGTAGTCTCTCGAAGGGCTGGATGTATTAATTACTCCGTTTATTTCAAAGGCATCTAAGGCTGCAGAACACCAAAACCACAACATGTAAGGGTTTTTAATCTGACCTGCACTGAAATGACCCATCTTCGTATATTTATACCCCAACACTATTGAGTCATTTTCTAAAACGGCAGCTCTGACAATAGCAGATCAATTACAGGTTTATATTAATGCACTCTAACTCTAATACGGCATCGTTTCCATAGTAACAGCTCGTTCACGGGGACCTGGCGTATTCACAGGAAGTACGGCGGACGCGCCACGTAAAATCTATAAACAACTTTTTAAATTGTGTTTATATTTGGCAAAGAAAAAGTGACTTTTTTTTTTCCTGTTAGGAGACATTTATTTATTTATTTATTTAGCATTGAATGTCTCCAGTGTCAGCAGAAAGGGTGTAATGTGAAAGAGGAGGTTTCCGTGTTCAGGTTCCTCAGTAACGTGACAGACTGTGTCTTGTTAACTTTAAGACAGAGAAAAGAGTCATGAGGTGAGGAAACAACTGTTTATAGCTGCTATAATGTAACATGTGGCATATAAGAAGTCAACTGTTTCATGGATATTCCACAACATTGAATGTATCTATAAACATTCTTTAAGAACGAAAACTGGTCATGCTTGACAAGTTACTGTAGTATTAGAAGATTAAAACGTGTTGGGATGTGCTGTTTTAGGAAAATAATCAACGTAGGGGTTGAAAGAGGAACTCCCGTCCATCACACCACCGTGTCGTCCGAAACTTTGTCACCTTCCTTATTTTTTGGTGTTTGATGTCCATGCATTTCTTATATCCTGATCTATAAGCTCCAGGAGGTCCAGCATCATTTCCTTTAAGCTACTACTGAACAATCTGCATCCGTGGGATGTTTAGAATCCCACCAGTGACCTTTAACATCGAGGAACTACACCACCCCGACTCCGTCTAAAGGAAGACAGCGGCTCTACTTTCTGATCTGAGACCAGTTTTAGCATGCCATTGCTAATGGCAGAGGCTGGTCTTCTGCCGGTGTGAAGCAGGTCTTCACACTCGTCGGGCACTCTTCTCTTCTCCCTTCACTGAAATTCCACTGCGTTCCTCAAGCCTTCCTGCCGACTCCAATTTCAAAGTGAGCCGCGGTGACCGTCAGACTCTGAAATGCAATGCCTTTTCACACCGACCGCCGTCATTTCCGTCACAACACTTGCGCCCTCTCATGTTGCGTCTTCTAAGCAACTATGAGCTGGTCTGGAGGCTCTTCTTGATGACAGGACGAACTTCGGCTAAAACCCTGAGACATCCGTGTAGCAACCTGTTCTCACTGTCTCACTCTCATTGTTCATTTACAAGTTTGCAGGACAGAACTTTATATACCTCTTGAACTTTTAGGATGTTGGGGTCAGAGCACAGGGCCAGCCATGATACAGTGTCCTTTAAGTAGAGAAGGTTATGGGCCTCGGTCAATCAAGTGTCCACTTGGAGGTGCTGAACCCCGGACCCTCTGATCAGTATCTCAGAGACTTTAACCTCTGAACCACCCCTGTCCATAACGTTTGTCAGCGGAGAGCGTGAATGCAGTCTCCTAGTATCTGAATATGTGCAGTCAATATTCCTACCTTCTGGGGAAACTCTAGGGTCAGCACATCTGGAGTGCAATGGCTGAGCCTCGCCTTGGATGTACCACCTTCTTGATCATGGTATCACCCCTGCCAGGCATGTAATAATCACTCAATAATACTTTATCACGTTTTTAGATATGCTACATTCCTGAAGATCAGAAAGTTTCACTGGTCATACTGATAGAATCTACTTCGAAGTTGAAGAAGTCACGTTCGGCTTTGGCTGAAAACTCAGTTTCCCAGAACTCACTGCTGCATCCCCAGACTTCTAATTGCACTCACCTGTTTCAATCACACTCACACTGTGACTAACCTGGACCGTCACTCAGTCAGCGCACCGGTCTCATCCCAGAATCTTTAGTGTTGTTTTGCTCTTCTTTGTGGTTCTGGTTTTGATCTTGCTTACTTTGCTAGTTTGCTTGTTTAGATTTGATTGGTTTTGCCCATTCACTGATTGTCTGATTGTGTTTTGGATTGTTTGCCTGAGATCAGCCTGCACCGGCATCCATCTCTGCTGCTTACCTGACACTATAAATAAAAGCATATTTCTTTTGTGAATTTCGGGCAGTTTGTATAGATATATGGTAGAAATCCGGTGTTATTCTGGAGCTTGTTTAGATTGGGCTACTGGAATGAACCTCTGACAAAAGACAAAAAAAAAAATTCATGTGCCATCTATTCATAATTGAATGTTAGTCTGGTCTGCACTTATCTAACGCTTTAAAAAAAAAAAATGTAGTTCCAACGTGTTTTACACTGGTTCTCGTTCACCCATTCACTCACACACCAGTGGTAGCAGAGCTGCCATGCAAGGCACCAACTTGCCATCGGGAGCCACTTGCGGTTCAGCATCTCGCACAAGGACACTTCGGCATGTGGAGTCACGTGCGCCGGGAACCAAACCTCCAACCCTACGATTAGTGGACGACCCGCTCTACCGCCTGAACCTCAGCCACCCATGTTGTCTTTGGCTTGTGAGCTCATGCTCTAAGCATGAAAGTGTTTAAAGTATGAAAGTAAAAACATCTTGCTAGACCTGTAGTCTCAACCAAAATCCCTGCAAACTTTCTGACAAAAACAAACCGAAAAAATCGATTCTTCTTATGTGTTTGTATTCATTTAGATCTGTTCAATCTGAATAATGTACCGTATTTGGTGTCACCCCTAGTCCAGCTCAGTAGAGGGCGTATGGGCAACTCCTAAAGGTGTCCTCAAATAGCAAAGTCCCAGAATAACCTTACAGGAGCCAATCAAATGACAGAAAACTACAAATACATTAAACAGCCCCTTAGGTAACAGAAATAATAATAAATAAATAAAAGATCTAAAATGACAGCAGCATATTTAAAGAAATGTTTTCTACTTTATTAGTTTTTAAATCATCAAAAATACATTTTATACACAAATTATACAGAATACAGTGCTACAGAGATACAGTTCTGTCATGTAAATGAAAGTGCCTCATGGTTGTGATTGGTAATTGGGACGTTTTAGAGATCATACAGAGAATTCCCATATCCTCGCATGTGAACCAGATATTACTGTAGATGGTTTTAATTTAGAAAAAACAAAAACGTGGCGTTCTTGGGAACTGGATCGAGAAGCAGAAACGATCAGATCTTCTATTGAAATCTTGATTCTGATTGGTCAGGAGGTGTTGCGTTCTCTCAAGTTTCTCAAACAGCAGGTCTGACAGCACTTCAGCTGTAACTCATGCGTCATTGCTTCTCTAGTATCAGTTTGTGCAAATGGTGGCCGATTCGCATAAACAGATCGAAACACATACATGCCAAAGTAGTCTGTAAAGAGATGATTGTTTAACGTTTTATGGAAGGAGTTTCCAGTGGCTGAGCTTTTTTTTTAGCTATAAGTTTTCTGCCACAGAAAAAGGTGTTTATTTATTTGTTTATTTGTTTTTTTTTATCGTATTAACTTCTAGCGCAAGGAAAAGGATAGGCTGGTGAGGGAATGACTGTTTATAGCCGCTATAACGTAAGTAACCTGTTTCAAAGACATTCCACAACATTAAATATATATATATATATATATTTTTTTAAAGTACAAGTTCTTCTTTACTTAATGAAAGAAATGTGACTGCTGGGGTTATAATCACTGTGGTATAAGAGGAATAAGACATTTCAGGAAGTGCCGTTATAGAAGAATAATCCCCTTCGGAGTAGGATGTTTAATGGAAATACACTATTAGGTATTTAAACGCTGCCAGTGAAGACTTTACGCACATACGGAGAACATGTCAAGATGACGATTCAGTTGCTTTTTATATTTTAGAATTGTAATTAAGCGTCTGTTAGTGTTTGCATCATGTAACATGAGCATTATGTACCATTACGTATGTTACATTATATTTGTAGTGTTGTTGTTGTTATTATTATTATTATTATTATTATTATTATTATTGCTACACATATTTATTAGCACTAATGAATAATTCAGACAGAATGTGAAGCTGAAGGATGGGTTTAAGAGCTCCACCTTCCTGTATACTGCATTAATATTTATGTAGATGTGAAAAGTAAAATATTAACCCGATATCTTTACTCTTCCTGCAGGGGGTATTTAAGACAGAGGTTTCAGAGAGAGAGAGAGAGAGAGAGAGAGAGAGAGAGAGAGAGAGAGAGAGAGAGAGAACGAGAGAGAGAGGGAGGGAGAGAGAGTGAGAGATAGAGAGAGAGAGAGAGATAGAGAGAGAGAGGGAGGGAGAGAGAGTGAGAGATAGAGAGAGAGAGAGAGATAGAGAGAGAGAGGGAGGGAGAGAGAGTGAGAGATAGAGAGAGAGAGAGAGATAGAGAGAGAGAGGGAGGGAGAGGAGAGAGAGAGAGAGAGAGAGAGAGGGAGGGAGAGAGAGGAGATAGAGAGATAGAGAGAGAGGGAGAGTGAAAGAGAGAGCAAGAGAGAGAGGGAGAGAGAGAGTGAGAGAGAGACAGAGAGAGAGAGAGAGAGAGAGGGAGAGGACAGAGACAGGGAGAGAGAGAGAGAGAGAGAGGGAGAGAGGGAGAGAGAGAGAGAGAGAGAGAGAGAGGGAGAGAGAGTGAAAGAGAGAGCGAGAGAAAGAGAGAGAGGGAGAGGAGAGAGCGAGAGATAGAGAGGGAGGGAGGGAGAGGAGAGAGAGAGTGAAAGAGAGAGAGGGAGAGAGGACAGAGAGAGAGAGAGAGAGAGAAGCTTTTTAGTGCACTCATTGTAAACACATTATCAACATAATTGAAAGATTAAAGATATTTTAAAAAATTTTTTTTTTTTTTTTTACAACTTTTGATCATAACTAAATATAAACAGGGAAAAATCTGACCTCGGGTCTCAATTTTTTTATCTTATTTTTATATTTTTTTAAACAAATAAACCGTATATATATATATATATATATATATATATATATATATATATATATACGCTGCCCATCAAAAGTGGTAACGTTATTTTAAGTCGTGTTCTTGTTTAAATTATATCAAGACTCCAACAAATCGGTAATAATTGGAATAACCACGGAATAGGTATAAACGAATAAAGAAATGTTTATTATTACATGAAGTAAAAATGGGACAGTAAAGTAACGTAATCCCGTGATGTAATTTAATGTCGAATTAGGTTCAGTTAAATCTATCGTAATCGAAAAAAGGCCAAAATCTTTATCACCCTACTTAGCCAGTTAGCACACACCACATATTTATGCTTTCTGTTGAACAGTTAATACTGGTGCTGTCGATGAGTCTTAACAGCTTTAATCACTAAGTGCTCGTGCATTTAATTAAACACTCCTTTAGAGTCACCTTAGGATCTGAGCAGATCCTCAAGGATTTTGATCTGCCTACTTTAATTGCTGTTCTGTATCATTTTGTTTGGTCTGTGGCAATAACACCGACTAAACTGTAATAAAACTTAAGCACAAGATCTATAAAGGAAAATTTACAATAATAAATCATTCAAATGAAAAGCTAGCTTCTACGATTGTAGCAGTATGAACTTTTTAAACGGATAAACAGGCCTACGGCAAAATCATAGGAGGCATTCATTTTGTACTGCCAGTAACTTTTCATGCAAGTTGGCTCGTGCACATTCGTACAAGTTCACAAGTTGAACAGTAAAAAGCTTTTAAGACCTCAAATGTATCTATCTTGGCTCATACAATTAAACTACTCTATTAATAATATGCAGATCTGTGTTTTATTCCATTTTAAACAATTTGTGGATCCAGATATGAGTATACTCCGAACTGGTTCAGATCTAAATTAAAATTTAGATTCCAAGAAAGTCTCAGGAAAACCAAAATATACTGATAAATGTTTTTTTTTGTTTTGTTTTTCGTTTGTTTTTTTTTTTAAACCTAATGTTGCATAGCTTTTATAATCTAAGCTTTTATAAGCCAAGAAAGTAAAGTCAAAACAAAGTCAATAATTTTGTTGTTGTTGTTGTTCACAGTACTGCAGGTTTGGTATGTAAAATTGCTAGCGTGTCCAAAGTTGCGTTCAAATACTGTTTCCAGCACACTTCATTATTTCTCCATTACTCAAGCAAGTGAACTGAGCCACGAGGAATCAAATCATCATCACTGCTAGACTGTAGACCAGAAGCCGTTTCAGTCTGACGCGACGTCCTTTTCAAAGCAAGCTCTGCTTATCTGCACTATAAATTGAGGGGGAAACAAGGAAGCCTTCACGAAAGCTTGTTTTCGTTTGCTGTGTTCGAGCAGCAAAAACTCATGAACTAGCAATAAACTAGCCAGCTAATACAGTGGATATAGGAAGTCTACACACCCCTGTTAAAATGGCAAGATTTTGTGATGGGAAAAAAAATCAGGATAAATGATGTCAGAACTTTTCCCACGCTCAATGTGAAACATTGAAACAGAAACATTTTAGGGAAAAATAGGGGGGGGGGAGGGCTTTTTTCAAGAACCTGATTGCACAAGTGTGCACACCCGTTTATAATCGGTGATGTGGCTGTGTTCAGAATGAACCAATCACATTCGATCTCGTGTTTAAAAGTAACTATCCTACAGTTGTCTTTAATGAAATGATTGTGATCAAACCCAAATAAAGACCAGCTCTTTCTGTCGGATTTTCTTCTTGGTTTCATCTGGCTGCTGAAGCCGTGGTCCGCAAAGAGCTTAGAAAGCATGTACAGGGTCTCACTGTGGAAAAGTACTGATCAGGAGAGGGGTAGAAAATATTTCCAAAACATTAAATGTACCATGGAACACCATGAAGGCCATCGCAAACAAGCGGAGAAAATGGAGCACCACAGTAACAACACCAAGAACTGGACGTCTGTCCAAAATGTGCAAAATGTGGGTGGGGCAGTGGTGGCTTGGCGGTTAAGGCTCTGGGTTATTGATCAGAAAGTCTGGGGTTCAAGCCCCAGCACTGCCAAGTTGCTACAGTTGGGCCCTTGAGCAAAGCTCTTAACCCTCTCTGCTCTCCAGGGGGCGCTGTATCATGACTGACAGGGCATTGCTGACCCTGCGCTCTGATCCCAACCTCTTAACATGCTGGGGTATGCATAGCAAAGAATTTCACTCTGCTGTAATGTATCAATAAAGATTCATTATCATTATGGGGTAGGGTGGCTCTTTCTCACAAAAAAGCCCAACTAAATCACCCCAAAGCATGTGGCAACATGTTATGTTCTGATGACCAATTCCAAAAGGCATACTAATATCATAATGAACTTTTGTATAATTGTACACTTTGCAATTGCACATTAAAGGTGAGAAAAGATCTGACGATTTATCTTAGTGGCATTCTTAAAAACCTCATAAAAACCTGCCATTTTAACAGGGGTGTGTAGACTTTTTAGGTCTATCCACTGTAGATTCCTTAGGTTCCTTTCTTTGTTTCATATCAATTTAACCCCCCCCCCCCCCCCCCCCCCCAAAAAAAAAAAAAAAACCTTCTTCATTTGCACCATGCTAACAATATTCACAGATTATCTAAAAGTCCCATGCTACATTTGTACTTCTTTCTACTTTTCTTCTGGGACTAGGAAATTGGAGCCCAATTAACATATTAATGCTACATGACAGACTGACTTTCTTTCTTTTCTTTTTTTTAAAGCATTCACGCCACTGGCTTCTTCACTGATTTTAGTTCTTAACTTGTTTATAGGGAACGCTAAAGCGGCTCACGCTCACATTCCCTCCGTATTAGGGAAGTGATAACTTTGGAAGTGAACAAGCAGTTTTGTGAAAACATTGTTAATTTGATGGATATGTGACCAGAAAAACCTGCAAGATGTTGTTACACAGTGGACTCCCTCAAGTTGTCCACATAGGTCGAGTCAGGGATGGCGAAAGGGGCAGAGTGTAAGACCACCTCATTCTGCAGAGCTACACATAAAGGCTTCTCGTGCTTTTGTCTGATGCTGTGGGCTCCCTTTGTGTGAGAACACTTCAGTTTGTATTTGCGGTAGGCTCTCTGGATGACCTTAGCAGCCACGTCCTCCTGCTTATGTCGAAGAGTGGTGGTTATCGGCTCGTACGATGCCTTAGAGGGGTTGTTCGCCATGAATTTCTCCTCCATACTCGACTTGAGCATGTCCATTTCCCCAGACTCGCCGAGCACCTCGGCTGTGAGAGCCAGCAGGATGTCGAGACAGTGGATCCTTTCCCCGGGTACCATTGGCAGGTCCATGCTGATCAGCTTGACCATGTTCGGCTTCGGGATCCTCAGCGGATCTTTCAGGGTGTCACAGAAATCGGACAGCGCGTTGTAGTCGATGAACTGCGAAGCATCCGGATCAAACTTCTCCCAGGTCTCGTAGAACATCTCAAAGTCTTCCTCGCATAAAGGCTCGCTGCTTTCCTCCGTTGCCACGTTGAAGTTCTCCAGAATGATGGCGATGTACATGTTGACCACCACAAGGAAGGACATCACAATGTAGGTGCAAAAGAACACTATTCCCACTCCAGGGTTTCCGCAGTTACCCTTCACATCCGTGCCGGGATTCTCGACGTCCGGGTCGCAGTCGGGAGGGTTGTTGAGGATAGGGGACAGAAGCCCGTCCCAGCCGGCGGAGGTCGTGATCATGAACAGACACATTATACTGTTTCCAAAGGTCTCAAAATTGAACATGTCATCAATGCCGGCTTCTTTTTTCACATAGGCAAAGTTGGACATGCCGAATATGGAAAAAATGAACATGATTAAAAAGAGGAGGAGGCCGATGTTGAACAGGGCAGGGAGGGACATCATCAAGGCGAACAGCAGAGTCCGGATGCCTTTAGCACCTCGGATCAGACGCAGAACACGTCCGATTCTGGCAAGTCGGATGACGCGGAAAAGCGTGGGTGAAACAAAGTACTTCTCAATGATGTCTGCTAGGACCAAACCTAAAAAAAGTCGACAGTAACAGTACAGTGTATGAGAAGTGATTGTATATGCATTTTTAAATAGAATTATACATTTATGGCACTGATTTAATGAAGGCTTGAATGTGTAAAAATAGGTGAAAATTTGAGTCGAAGCCATCGGGCCATTTCTATCTAAAAGTGCAAAATACACATACACGACGATGGGGATATGTGTAGATTCATACAACAGAAGGGCGGGCTTTAAATTTGTGTAAAACCATAATTGTACTGAAGTTTCACTAAATAATGTCCCGGTATTTGAAAAAAAAAAGTTATATATATATATATATATATATATATATATATATATATATATATATATATACAGTCATGCCTCCAATGCCAACAGTATGTTTCATAATAAATGAACAAACATTCATTGTATTCAGTCCGACTGTTCAGTTACTTAGCTCGGTAAATCAGGGCACGAGTCTAAAAATGCCTCTTCGCATGAGATTCACTGTAAAACGAACTCTGGTTCTCACCCAAGATTGAAAGAATGACCACGATAAAATCAAAAATATTCCATCCGATGTGAAAGTAGTACTGTCGCAGGGCGATGATCTTGAGCACGCACTCGCCAGTGAATAAGACAATAAAGATGAAGTTGATGAAGTACAAGATTTCTTCAACCTCTTGGCTCTGGTCATCGGTCTCCACCATCATGGTGATCATGTTCAGACAGATCAAGCACATGATCAGGATGTCGAAGAACTGCTTTGTGACAATGTCGAAGATGAAGCCTTGCAAGCAGTTCTGCAGGAAGTTCAGACAGCAGGTTTGAGGAGACAGATTTCAACTTGAGGAAATAATACACTTAGTGATTATTTACAAACAGATATCTTGCTAAAACGATGCATTCATTGGTAGGTATTTATTCGTCCATCGCGTTGAGTGCCGAACCTACCTGGGGGCGTGGGATCGGTTTCTGTGGTTTCTTAGAGCCGAGTTTCTTCATAGCGTTATAGTATTTCTTCTGCTCCTCTGTCATGAAGAGGTCTTGCCCTCCTAAGTAAGGAAACACAGAAAGATAATTATTCTTTATGTCCTAAACTCCCAAATGCATATTATGTAATATCTTTTTACACAACTGACACTGTAAAACTTTTCAGGTGGTTAAACTTAGAAACCAAAGTCAAGACACTGAATTAGTTTAGGTTTCATTTCGGAAAACGTATACACTCGAGTTCAGTATCCAAAACTGGTCATGACAATTGGAGTTAAAGAGCAGAAATAAGTTCACATGACTTAAGGGGGCATTAACTTATACCGTGCAAGATCATGAACATGCCTTACTTAATGTTACCACCTCTTGAAGATTTTATTTATTTATTTATTTATTTATTTATTTATTTACTTACTTAATTTATTATTATTATTATTATTATTATTATTATTATTATTATTATTATTATTATTATTATTTCTGCCATGGGCTGATTACAGTTTGCACATTATGTGTACATTGCATAAATTATATCTGCCAAATTTAAATATATTCACACACACACACACACACACACACACACACACACACACACACACTATGTGAATATACATGAAGCGATATGCTTTTGGCAGTGATTTAGATTAATTTATTCATATTTATACCCCATTATTGCTGAATTCTCAGAAGGTGTTGATTAATTAATGCTCTTGTTTCAATATGTTCTGGTTTCTATAGTAACAGCTCCTTCCTAGGGATGCTAATGCATAATTTAAGAATGAAATAATAACGAAAAGGCATTCAAATGTGCTGTTGTTTGAGAAAGGCACATGTAGAATTGTCGATATGGTGAAGTTTTCTTTAAGGAGGTGTTGTTAATATTGAATATTTATGGAGGGAGTCTCCAGTGTCAGTATGTTCCTCGACTGGAAGGTCTTCAGAATGGAAGAATTTATGTTGTGTTTTTTGTTTCGTTTTCTTTTTGTCTTTACAAGAGAGAGTCTGGAGAGGGAACGACTGTTTACAGGTACTATGATATAGGTGATGTAACTATAAACTGATAAAAGTACAATTTTTCATTCTTAAATAAAGAAAAAGAATCTGAAAAATTCCATGGTACAGGAGGAATGAAACACTACGTGGGATGTGGTGGTAAGTCCACTTCATCACACCACCCCTTCGTGGATCGTTATCCTCCAACAGCACACCCCTAAGTGTGTTTTTTCATTACATATAAACCCTTGTGTTGAAAATTCTCAGTGCGTTCCACCGATTCCACCTGAAATACAATGACTTATACGTCAGACTGAGGCCGGTTCAGCTTGCAACCGACGTGTTCATGATACTTATCTTTGATTTTTGTTGGTTGAAATTATCAATGATGACACCGATGAATAAATTGAGTGTGAAGAACGACCCGAAGATGATGAAAATAACAAAGTACAGGTACATGTAGAGGTTTGACTCATAATATGGCTGCATCTCCACCTAGTTTAAGAGGCAGAAGTGAAAAGAGCATGGAAAAGCTGTATGAATTGTTTATACATTTCGGTTTAGACATAAAGTCAGATCATATCTATTGCAGAGCTGGCCACAGAATGTTAACATACATTAACTTGTTTGATATCACTCCTAGACCTTGTCTCGTGTATTAATTCATTATTAATCATTAGGTTATGGCAAGCACTTGAGGAAACATGTCCAGTGTTTCTCTGTTCACTCTGAAGAATGAACCTTACCTCACGAGAATCCACAGCAGCATACATGATGTCCATCCAACCTTTAAATGTTGCCTGCGTACCAACAAGAAATTAAGATATATACCAAAACAAAACAAGCAATTGGCATCTTATGCTATTTTCTAACCATCCATCCATCCATCCATCCATCCATCCATTCGTTCTCATGTATGAACACTAACCACTTGCAGCAGGGCGAGGTAGCCCATTCCCACGTTATCGAAGTTGACCTTTGTGTTCATCCATCGCGTTTCATCCATACCGGAATTGATCAGATCAAAGCATTCACTTTTGTTGTTCACCACATCAGCTTGGAAATACTCTTCAGAGGTATAATTAAAGCAATAGTAGAATTTTCCAGCAAACAGGTTCACGCCCATTATGCTGAAGATCAGCCAGAAGATCAGACACACCAGCATCACGTTAAATATGGATGGGATGGCTCCAACCAGGGCGTTAACCACCACCTGAGGACGTTCACAAGAATACACAACCACTTTTAAACCTAAATACAAGTAGTTCATTCAAGTCAATAAAAGCCATAGCTATGAAGTGCCTTTAAATGCAAGCCCTGCACTGGGATCAGGTACTTCATGTACAAGTAGTATTCACTAAACTGAACCTACACTTGTGAATCCCCCTCTGCTGCTGTGGATGGTTCCACGTGAGCATCTTAAAGGTCTGCGCTTCCAAAAAACAGTTCACACTCTTGCTTAAGTCTTTAATCTCACCTTTGTAGATTTGTAGCTGCTGTAATCATAAAGACTGTCCTGAAGCGCATCCCAGGACTGCTCATACCGAACATCCTTCCAACACACTCGGACACTCACTGTGCGTCTTTACTCTTCCGCACCTTATACTGTAATGATTTCTGATCCCACTATCCGGCATCACGCAGACAAGGACGGGATTCCCTTTTGATTCCTCTAAAGGTTTCTTCATCATGTCACTTCAGGGAATTCTTCCTCAACACTGTCGCCTCTGGATAGTTCATTAAACTGCAACCGGGTTTCTGTAGAGCTGCTTTGTTTCGATGTCTATCGTCAGCTAAATCACTACGTAAATAAAACCGAATATAACGTCGTTTAATCATGTACTTGCCCTCATTCCCTCAAATCTGGACAAGGCGCGAAGCGGCCTCAGAGCCCTCAAGGTCCTCAGGGATTTGATGGGGCCGAGCTCCGAGTAACCCAGGATGTTAGCCGTCAAGCTGATCAGCGAGACCTGTGTGATAATTTCGCAATTTCAAAAGGAATTTTTTTTGAGCAAAAATGCTGACAATTAAGCTACATGTCAAATCTTATCGTTTTTTAATTGAGTTTTTGAATAACAAAAAATCAAATGTGTAATATATTTAAGCCCAGAAGACTGTAAGCCAATTAAAAGACAGCATGAGATCATTTTAAATGCTAACCATAGCAACCAGATGATCACATTTCTTTTTCTGAATATCTGTGTGCATTTTTCCACAATCTGGCATATCAGTTGTCCACACTGAGAAATAAAGGTACCAAACTGTACACTTCCTGGTTGCTGGAGTGGAACCATCAAGGGGATGTATTTTGTACCATTAGTATGTGTATTTTACCTGGAAAGCCAAGGAGCATAATTCAACATTAAGGAAAACTACACTGAAAGCTAATTTAAAGTACCCCATATGCACCTTCATACATAAAGTTACATATTATAAGTACAAATCATGTGCCCTTGATATTCCAGTGTCACTCCGAGGCCAAGGAAAAGTTTGGTGCCTTTATTTCTGAGAGCACAGGAAGTGGGATGTATAATTATAAGTATAGTTTTCTTGGTCAGTCTATAAATATTGCATATTAGGTTTTACTTGGACATGATAAGCATAAAGACGTACATCAACAATGAGGAAGTCCAGCCAGCACCAAGCGTTCGTGAAGTAGGTCTTGAAGCCATACGCAACCCATTTCAGGAGCATCTCAATGACAAAAACGTAGGTGAAGACCTGATCAGCATATTCGAGAATGATTTTAATCACTCGTCGCTGCTCAATGTAAATATCCTCAAACGCCTGATCAGAGAAGAAAAGAACATGAGCTCAGAACTCAAAGCTGTACCACCTCTCAAAAAAACAACAACAACAGTGTTTCAGCGTATCAACACGTTCCCCTTCAGCTCACCAAGGCACCGCTGCTGAGGAGAATCATGAAGATGATGAAGGTCTCAAAGTAGTTGTGCTCCACAATGGCGAAACAGGTCTTACGGAGGTTCCACCATGTCTTTCCTCTGCCCTTGGTGATGTCCACATCCAGGCATGGGCAGCGTCTAATGCATTCTTTAATGCAGGGGGAAGGAGATAAAGCATATGGATCAATTCAAAAATTTTATTTCAATTTTATGATTTTAAAATGTTTAAACGTTCAAAAATTCCGTTCACACACAGATTCCGTTACACGACTCTACTTTAGAAAACAGTGCTTTAGATGCATGCTGAAAAATCCAGTGTAGTCTGACCGGCTGATAGAAAATAATATCTGAATTACCGCTACTCATTCTACATCATAGGTAAGTTATTTTTACCACCATTTTGTACCACTGTGCCTCCAGTAAAGTGATTTTTCATTCATTCACTTCACTAAGTGCTTTCTCCTGGTCAGAGTGGCAGTGGATCCTGGAAACACTTGGTGCATGATGGGAATGCACCCTGTATGGACCTCAATTTCACATGGACAGTTGCGCTGTGGTGCTGGGACTACGGTTGCTGTGATGGTGTTAGGACTGCAATTACTACATACAGTTTTACACTCAGGTCTCCTTTAGTGAACAGTGGACTAGTTCAACAAACAGACTTCATATAAAACCATCATGAACTTTCTTTTACTCTCACACTATCCGTTGTCACCCAGATGAGGACGGGTTCCCTTCTGAGTCCGGTTCCTCTCAGGGTTTCTTCCTCGTATCATCCATGAGGAATGCTCATTAGGGATAAATTCACACACTTAAAATCCGTATCCTGTGTTTATATGTTTCTGCAAAGCTGATTTGAGACAATGTCCATTGTAAAAAGCACTATACAAATAAAACTGAATTGAATTGTATGGGATGCCAGGCCATCACATGGCACCCTGCACACACCATCATGTGTGGCACTAGGGGCAATCTGGCACAGGCAATCCACCTGAATATTTTAGGGAGGTGGTACTCAGAGAAACCAACCATGCAAATCTCTGCACAGACAGTAACCTGAGCTTCAGTCATCAAAGTTTCAAACATTTACTGATCAGTTTAATCAACAATTTAGGACCCTGGAATAATAATGTATCACCTGGCAATGATGGCCGACCAGTCTGAGCAGCTCTGCCTATGTTTTACCAATTTTTGGTCAGACCATGCTGGATTTTTTTTTTATAGCAGGGCTATCTTTGCTACTGAGCAGCCATTAGGCTCTTTTTTTATAGTATGGTATCTAGGGTAAACCGCTTCCCATTTGGAGACACTGAAAGAAAACAGAGCTTAGTGAGTCTCACTCTCTGTGCAGCAGTCCACTGGGGTGATGGGATCTGGTTCATCTTCTGAATCCGCCTCTTCCGCCTCTGGAGGTTTGTCCACGGTGCTGCAGCTGGACGAATCGTCTGCATCGTTCAGCTGTCCGAAATAGGTGTTAAATTAAAGATATACTCATCAGAACATCTGTGTGCTGTGTCAGAGGTGCAAAATATGGACAAGGGTCTGGATGCAGACTCTACTGAAAAAAGGGGCATTTGTGGCGAAACCTGCTGAAACACTCTCTCACGTACTTCCAACCTAAATGACTAGCACGCCACATGCTAAACAACCGAACCAGATATTTCTCTTGTATTTATTTTTGAGGTGTCACTGTGTTTTTCTTGTACTATTTCTGTCTAGATTTCCTAGCTAGAGCGCTCAGGACATCGTGTACAAGAATATATCTGGCTTTACAGCCGCAGTTCAAAAGGAGTTATATTTAGCAGCATGAAGAAGACACTCTGAATGATAAGTGTGCTGCTTAAATCCATCCCTCGGATCTGGACGGTATTCCTCTCTCACTGACGTAGCCACGTGTAACTGAAGCTTAAGGAGTAAACAGATCTGTCTAATAAAGCAGAGTACCATGCTGTTTATCCGTTAGCGTATTTCCAGCTGTCATTTTATTGTGTAATTCCATGTGAAGTAAAATTCTGAACTTAGACAACATGGCATTTAGACAACATGGAATAAATAAATATCGCTCGAGGTTATTTGGCTTTGGCTTTCGCCTGGTCAAATTCTAGTGAAGTAGAGCGGATTGCTTAGCACCACTGCCTCCACTTCAGCTATGTTATGTATCCCCTTCCCTGTGGAGAAACATGGCTGCCGGTGTTATGCCAAGCATTTAGACACGCGAGAGTATGTTATGTGAGCCGCGTAATTCAACCCGGTTTGCAGACATACCAACAAACAGTTGCCTAAAGAGTCAGGGCTTATGCGACTCATTGAAACAAATGTTTAACAAAATATCTGACCTCGAGCGGCTCTGCATAGCTTTACTATTCATGAACTACTCAAATGCATGAACGGACACATTTTTTAGATGCACGGCTGTGCTACACAAAGTCAAAATTCTAGGCAGGAAGTATGATTGAAAGAGGAACCCAAGGGGTCTGATGGTTGACGTACAGGTAAACTAATCATGCTGCGCTGGTGCTCTTTCCCACGCTCCGTCACTGTGACACCCGACCTCGACTGCACCCATAAAAACACTCAGAGTGGCTACGTTTCTCTCTGTCCAGCCAAATACTGACCATGATAGCCACAGATTCTCTGTGTGAATTTAAATGAGGTTTTCAGGTGTAAGAGTATTCATAGTCATTTTCTAATCCACTATTATTATACCACAGGGCTGTTGAATTCTCGACTACTTTTGGTCAGAAGGTGTTGGGAACTGGAAAAAAAATAACTATTGAATAAAACTATTAATATTTATGTTAACAGTAGGTCATTTTTTTTCTGATGTGTTGAATTGTGAACTAGGGGGGGAAAAAAAACTCACTTTCTTTTTTTCATCGATATTCTCTTCGTTCTCAGAAGAACTTTCATCATCATAAGGGCTTTCAACATCAGACTCTCCCTTTGCGATAGGAACAACAGCCATTCTAAGAGCACCGTCAAGTTGTTTCAGCTCCTCCTTGGTCTCGTCCTCTGACTCAACTGTGACCACGTGGTTCAGGACTAGATCATTTCCTTTCTTCTCCTCTTCCTTCGGATTCAAGCCCAACAAGCGCCTTATGTGCGTGATAATATAGGCCTTGACCCAGTCGATGCCCCTGGTGATTCTTGATATGGCAATCTGCAGGTTGTTCATTTCACCATCTTCGTCTGACGATGCCAGGTTGTCTCCACTGAAGGAGCTGAGCAGCAATGCCAGGAAGAGATTCAGGACCTATAAGAACCATAAGCTATGTGTTTTATGTTTTTTTTTTTTTTTATCTGTTCCTTAAAGTGAACATTCTCAGCAGAATACAGTTCAGTAGCACATTTTTGTGTAAAGAAAACAATGTGTAATAATTTTTATATATATATATATATATATATATATATATATATATATATATATATATATATATATATATATATATTGCACTAAGTGATCTGTTATCATTTGTATTGTGGATTATTCCAACTGTTGACCATGGTTCTTGGTTTTACAGTTAGCTTAGCTCAACCAACAGTTCCAGAAATTGTTGCAATTCATAAATGACACTGCAAATTTTGCCTGTTCTTTTGCTGATGAAAATAGTATTTATTAACTGAAATACATATCTCCACATCCCCCAGATCCCCCCATCAAAGGATTTCAGAAAAAGTCGGTTTCACCACCTCGTCGGATGAGCCGTTTCCTCTTTGCTCTATGAATAGCTGAAATGGAAATCTTCCTGGTTACATTTATAGTAAATGGCTGGTTGATACTCAAAGTAAATATGTCCTATGTATAATTAACTTCTAGTCAGAGGATCACATGATCTACTCTACAGGATGTAAGGTCTATGACAGATCTGTCTCCTCAAGCATGTCGGCCAACATCCACTCAAGTGCACTTAGGGATATCAGACTTGCCGGAGAGTTCCAAACACGAGTGACATGTCACAAGTCAATTATCTCAGCGAGATCTGTCCAATGTTTTGGTCCTTTCAGTCTAATGGATGTCACAATTAGTATACAGGCCTCAGGAGATGTTGAACGGTGTGTGTAAAGGTTTCTTATGGTAAAATATTCTTCACGTGGTTAGTGATTCTAGTGCTGATTTGAAAACGCTACTTTTAAAATGATTTGTAGGTGTAATAACTTTGGCAATGGTGGGTTTATTGTTTGCACCACTGTAATAAAATTCAAAAATAGTGGACTCCCTGGCTTTTCATCATTGACCCCTCAGGGCTCCCGGACCCTAAATCAAGAACCATGGATCTAGACGACAAAAAATTCAGACAGACCCTGTTGTAAGTACATGACTGAGGCGATACTCACCACCAGGTTTCCAATCACCATGACCATCATGAAGACGATAATGCACATGGACTGGCCTGCCACTTCCATGCAGTCCCACATGGTTTCAATCCACTCGCCACACAGGATCCGAAACACAATTAGGAAGGAGTGGAAGAAGTCTGTCATGTGCCAACGTGGCAATTCACAATCTTGAGAGATTTTACAAACACAGTCCTTGTAGCTCTTCCCAAACAGCTGCATGCCCACCACAGCGAAGATGAAGACGATGATGCCCAGGACGAGGGTCAGGTTTCCCAGGGCACCCACAGAGTTACCAATGATCTTAATCAGCATGTTCAGGGTAGGCCATGACTTTGCCAACTTGAAGACACGCATCTGTATTAAATATTAGTCACAACATGATTATATAATAGTTAGCTTTACAAGAACCATCAAGAAACGACGATTTGTAGTGGGATGGTACATCACTTAAGTAGCAGTGAAAATAATCCTTTGGAGATGGTAGAAACACTGCAATATTTGGATAATAATTCAGCCACTGCTTATAATAAATCCTGAGGGAGGAGTTTATGTAATAGCCTACTTGTGGCACATTTATTATTTTACTCACTGTAAAATTCATGTGACCCACTCAAGAATTATCTCTATGTCTATCATGATAGATATAGATAGCTATATCGATCATGGTCTATGCTAACACTAACACACCACCACGCCATTCTGCACTACCAAAGTCTTCATCCAGACAAGAGTCTATTGGATACAATGACTGGGAATTGGTCCAAAAATCATATATATCAAGTATACCATTTATAAAGTATAAAAATACTGCAGCAACACATATGTACATTCTGATAAAACATTTATGAGCGTCAATGAATAAAAACGTTTGTATCCTGCATGTGTGTACAAATACCACAGTGTATTTGTACACTGTGTATAACACTGCATATAACACAACATAGAAGGTTACAATCACACAACAGGTTGGCAACAAACGTCAGTGCGAGGGTTAGCTGAAGCCATGAGTCAGCTGTCATGAGTCAACTGGAAGCCATGGCTAAAAAGTAAAGTGCTTCTGAATTCACACACTTTCTAAATGCATTAGCCACAAGATCCTTATTGTGATTAGTGAATGGGGTGTTTTAGAACTAGGTTTGTAGGATGATTAATTTGTTGCCTTTTTATAGCTTCTGCCTAAGATTTGATGGATGATGACAATGATGCTTGATTTTACCCTTGAGAAATACACTGTGGGATTACATCTGCCATTCTCTTCCTTCCCTGCGCTATAGAAGACTGTGGATTTAATAACAGAGCTACTGAGTCAAAAGCAGGAGTTTGAGGAGAAGCAGTGAGATGTCTTGTCTCACTCCATTCAAGTAGATCAAGCTGATACAGCTGGTCTGTCTAACGACGTGTCTATATTTCTGATGGTACTGCAAGGGTTTTGTTCCCAGTGCATACTGAGTATATGTTGGGTATACTGCCTGAACAGTGATTTGCTGTGAGATTTTCACAGTGAGAGAGATGGTTTCTTGTTACCTAGCTTCAGCTATCAGCGACAGTGAAGCTTGCTAAAAAGCAATTATCAGCAGATCATCTGGCCTACTAGCTACTAGCTTTGTTGTGGGAGTGTTAGGCTGTAGACCCCAGGTTAAAGTTCAGGGAGACAGCAAGAAACAGCAAGATGGCCTCTCAGCCAACTGTCACTTTCCCCACCCATCCTTAAAAATCCGGCTCTCTTGATGGCTTCCAGGGATCCTGCTCTCCCAAATAAAGGAGCAATAGTTCCATACACATGGATTTCTCTGACAAACCCATGCCCGTGTCTGTCTGGTTAAGGCAAGCGATTCCATAGCAGCCGAGGTACTTAATCCTAAGATTAAATAGTATAAGCTGCCTTGTTGTCTTTTCTCAGTCTCTTGTCAGTCCTGCACTATCTATTGGCCCCCAGTGTCAATGTCTGTCCTCATTCCACTTCCTGCACTACCGATCCTGCAACACTGTCAATCTCTCTCCTCAAACCTACCCCTGCATCACCCAACATGCCCCTGTGTTGTTCAATCTCATCAATTCTGGTGCAGCATCACACATTATGCCCCAGTTTGGTCTCTTGCATCAGTCAGGGTCATTGCATCATGCATTATGCACAAGTGTTGATCATACATTAATCCTGGCCCTGTATTATTCATCATGCCGCAGTGTTAATCTCTCTGATCAATGCTGCTACTGCATCATCCATTCTGTGTTGGTCTCTCTGGTCAATCATGACTCTTGTCAATATGCTGCTGTGGCACTGTTTCACAATTTGAATCAGGCCTGTTTCCCAAGATCTTGCCCCTCCGTCTTCCATTCTGCCCCGGGTATCATCTGCCTCATAGATCCTGTCCCTGCACTACCCATTCTGCCCCGATACCAGCATCTCCTATAGATCCTGTCCCTGCATCACCCATTCTCCCCCAATACCAGCATCTCTTATAGATCCTGTCCCTGCACTACCCATTCTGCCCTGATACCAGCATCTCTTATAGATCCTGTCCCTGCATCACCCATTCTGCCCCGATACCAGCATCTCTTATAGATCCTGTCCCTGCACTACCCATTCTGCCCCAATACCAGCATCTCTTATAGATCCTGTCCCTGCCCTACCCTTTCTGCCCCAATACCAGTATCTCTTATAGATTCTGTCCCTGCATCACCCATCATGCCTGAGTTTTGGTCTCTCTTTGTATATACTGTCCCTTTTCTCTTTTACAATTTCTCTCAGGCCCTCACACCTAGTCAGTCTCAAGCTCTGACCCAGGCTCATGATCCTGACCCATTCTGGCTGCCATGTGTTACACCCTTTTTTTCCCCCCTTTCTTACATGGACATGCAACGATATAATCATATGTTACCTACTCAGGCAAAATAATTTCAGCAGTATTTCCTGCTTTATGTAATAGGTTATTCAAATAGAAATTGGTTCAAAAGCACACAAGCACTAAGTGCACATTCCAGCACATTGGAAGCTGAGTATTGCAAGCTTTTGTAAACTCAGTCACTCAAAAAATAAAGCAGCTTGGGCCTATTGCTTCACGCATAAACATAATAAAAGGGCAAAGTGCAAAAACTCTCCAATTTTTCTCCAGAAATGCCAATACCACACTAGATGATTCTTCCCAGTTTCATGCTTCTTTTGGCATTCATATGTTTGCTCTTTCTTTGATGAACTGAATTTGCCAATAAATAAGAGATATTACATAAAAGAAAAGGCTATGATCTATGCATCCTATGAACTCTGAGAAGAATCAGTTAGTGTGATGTCAGCTATTTACCAAAACAAAGGTGTGAAGTCCTCCAATAGGTTTGCTGTGCTCCAATGTGACATGTCCAACTAAAACGTCCGTCGATTGTAGGTCAAATTCTTCATTCTTGCTTCCATGCTTTTATTTTACATGAAATAGTGTAATGAGTGTCCAATCTCAGATGTTTGGGTACGAGAAGCAATAAGGCTTCCATCATCTTAACTTTAATATTCAGTATAGTAGCAGAGCTGGCATACACTCAAGCCATTGCAGGAAGACAATCTATGAACAACCCTCATTAGCAAAAACTGATAAGCTGAACTCTCTGCAATTCTCTTATGCATCTGTTTACATATATTTCTGGTAAGCGGAGAAACAATTACTTACAAGTCGGAAGGACCGGAGCACAGACAGCCCTTGTACATTAGCCAAGCCGAGTTCCACAAGACTCATGGTCACGATGATGCTGTCGAATATATTCCAGCCGACCTGGAAGTAGTAGTATGGGTCCATCGCTATGAGTTTGAGGACCATCTCAGCCGTGAAGATGCCCGTGAACACCTAGAAAGACATGCTCCTAGCTTAGTGGGTTTTATTCAAGGGCAATTTAGAAGACGCAAGCCTAATAAACCAGTGAAATATCGTGTAGGTTTGTATCTAGTGCCTTACCAAATTCCCAACAGACAACACATGTTCGAACTCAGGAGTCATCGGATAATGTTCCATGGCCATAAACACCGTGTTTAGTACGATGCAGATGGTGATGCCCAAGTCCACAAAAGGATCCATCACAATAAAGTACACCCATTTTTTGAATCTGATCCATGGTGCACAGCAGTCCCACTTTAGGAAAATGTCTGCAAACTTGTACCAGCAAGGTGGACATGGTCTTTCCAACTCTTCTAATTCTGAAAATATAATAAGTAGGTATAAACAGGATATTAACGTCTTATTTCATTGCAAACAACTGAAACATTCAACAAGACCTACGTTTAACCCACGGTTACAATACATATAATCTAGTTGTTCATTATTCTATTAAATTTGTCGAATCACTCATGAATAAACTAAAGACTTCACCTTCTAGTGTATGGCTTGCAGCACTCACTGCACTGGCTTTCCTGTTGTGCTGGCCAGGTAGTTCTATTAAGTCCATACTTCCTTTGGATCCATTTAATTTGGACACCTCGGTAGACTTTAGACACAGCAGAAAAGGAATAAAATCGGACTGTAACTCTTCGGCAGCACTGAAAGCATTAAATATCGATCTACAGCAATCATTAGATTTTTTAAGCTATTGACACTGCAGTCGATCAGTTGAACCTTTATGAATACAAGTATGGGATGAAACCTATGCTATGTTATTGGAGAAAAATTTATTAAAGGATACATTGCACTTTTTATCCATTTATAGTTAGATTTAAGATTGTGGAACATCCAACAAGTTTGTCGTTCTTACTGACTGTTACACTAGAGACCCTTTCCATTAAATGTTAAATATACGTCTCCTAAGAGAGAACTCATCAACACCTTTTGACCAATCAGAATCCAATACAGGTCTGAAATGAATACTGAATTTAATACAGGCGTCATGTAGTAAAATCCCAGATGGATTCATTGGTGTACGTGCATTACAGTACCTCTCTGTGTTTTAGGGCAGTGCCATGCTCTTCATGATTCTCATCATACTCAGTGCCGCCGTCGTGTTTCTTTTCGCTCGAGAGCGATGTCGTGCTTTCTTTCACCATCGCTTTTTTCAGCTGCTCGGACAAATGAAACACTTAGATTGGACTGTCGTTAAAAATAAAATAGCTTTATTTGTATAATATTAAAGCATTGCATTTCATATATGCAAACACGTACCTTAACCAACACATATATTCAACATGTTTTAGCGTGTGATGATTTTATGGTAAACTTATTCATCTGGGTAATTATATTATTTTTCCTGTTTTCATGCAAAAGAATGTTTCTCTCATTCCAGATTTGCACAATTACACACTGTTATTAGGATTTATCATTTATTTATTTTCTACTGCAGCATCCACAACGACATGCAGACCACGAACTTCATTGTGTGTGTGAAGATAAACTCCCTGAATCATGAATTAATAACTAAAAACATCTTCTCAGTCGTGAATCGCCATTGGGAATGCTCTTTAGTGCAAGCTTCATGCACGCAGTGCTGATTAGGAAAACAGTGAATGAAACTAAAGGCGTAATGAGAGAGCACGCTTGCCTCAGATTGCTTTTTGAGCTGCTCCATGATCTTGGCATACTCCTCCTCCTTCTCTTTAGCTTCAGCCATATTGGCTTCGTTCTGCTCCGCATACGCCATTGCCACCACCGCCAAAATCAGGTTGATCAGGTAAAAGGAGCCTAAGAAGATGATGACTACGAAGAAGATCATGTAGGTCTTCCCTGCTGCCCGGAGAGTCTGAAATACGCAAGACGGCATCAGCTGGCGATCTCCAGACAGTTTGCATCAGAATTTTTTAGAATCAGATTTTCTCAGGTGTTTGTTCTGCAAAGTCCACCACAGTAATATTTTCACGTCATTTTTTTTAAAATAGACTCTTTTTTTAAAACATTTTATAATGTAGGACATGTGCTTTTATTTGTGCTCGTGTTTTCACACACAGTCCATTTTTTTCACGCGTTAGTTTATTTATTTAATTATTTATTACATGTACTGTAAGGCATGTGGTTTAGTTTTTCACGTGTAATTTTCTTTTTTATGATTCATTTATTTTCACGTTAATTTTTTTTTTTACATGTGAGGCATGTTGGTTTACAGATTTTTATTTATTTATTTTATTTATTATCAGTATTTATTTATATCCACATTATTCCCAATTTTAGGGCATAACAGAGTCAAATACTCAGATGTTCAGGTTATTTTTCCATGTGTGAGTACATACTGCTCGCATAATCACACGTGAAATGTACGCGATTCTTCCTTAAGGGTGACTATCTCTCTCTGTTCTCTGACGTGAGTTTTCACTCATGTGCCCAGGCTTTTACAGTAAATGTGAAAATGGTTCGGTACTTACTTAGTAACCGCACAGCTCCATTAGTGAAGCATGACAAGGCGACAGAAAAGATACAGGTGAGCTGAATAATGTGTGCATATTAGCATATAAGACTCAAAAAATCGTGAATGTACAAACCAACTGGAACAGGTTTTCCCAGAAGTCTTGTGTCATGAGGCGGAAGAGGGCAAGGAAGGCCCACCCGAAGCTGTCATAGCTGGTGTATCCATAATTCGGATTCCTCCCTGCTTTCATACACACGTATCCCTCGGGACATCGCCTGTCAGTATTATAGTCAACAGCTCAGTTACACACAAAAGCCACCAGGGGATTTAACAATGAATAAATAAATACTGTACACACTCAGGATTTTATTTCTTTAGATACTTTCAGTACTCTTATTAAGTTTTTTATTATTATTTCAGTACTTTAATCCACAAAGTACCGCAGTTTCTGTTTACGCACACCTCTGTAAAGCATCATGTACGTGTGGCGGTCTGGGAAAACCCATCATCTGTCGCTGTGGCTGACGTGAAATCAGTTCAATCGGTATTTTTCCTGCAACAATGTATTTTAAATAGCGTGGAAATGTTTTTTATTTAAATTACTTCCATTTTGGGAATAATCATCTAGGCTACGTTCCTGCAAAGATAACATCAGGTACAGATGCAGTTTAACTGTTAAAACCACTCAGTCTACCTAAAGATGTCTGAAACCTCATTAGCTAAGTAGGATTTCCTCACACACTTTCATCAAGCTGTTGAAAAACGAGAAGTGCGTTTTCTTTAGGTTTTCTCTGTTTTCACTTTTAGCGGGGTTAAAAAATGCCGTATCTGCGTAAAAAGACGAAGGTATTTCAGTTCAGGGAAGACTGCAGTTTTCACAACTACAGTGGAGTGCGAAAGTCTAAGAGGAGGTCGTCGTTGTTGTTGTTTTTTATTATTATTTAAACTGGAAATAAACAGAAAGGTTTAGCATTTCGGAATTTTAAAAAATGGTGACGAAGAGTTTAAATGACGAAGAAATATTCAGGATTCAACTATCATTCAGCTATTTCCAGGTCACTATTTAAATTTATGCACATATGCGATATTGGCCACAAAATGTCAGATTTTCCTCGTCTCAGCTGAAGCACGTGTTCAGACGACACTCTGAACCGGATTCGCGCCAACATGGATGGTCCAGCTTGTCAAGTCCAGTAAAGAAAGCAGAGTATTAAGAGGTAAGAGACCTTTCAGAGAAAAAAAACACAATGAAGGCTGCCGGGTTTCTCTGCAGAAATAAGACGCGAGTGTGACGGAAAAATTTCATTATTTTGAAGTCATTATTTCTCTACAGCTTTCTTTGTATGCACCTGCACAGTACTGTGTGTGTATATATATATATATATATATATATATATATATATATATATATATATATATATATATATATATCAGAAAATGCCAACGTTAATCCACTGTAAAACCGGATAAGTTCACCTAACTCAAAAAATTTGAGGAAACTAATTACCTCAACAATTTTACGTTTATAAATCAATTTCTTTAATCCAAATACACTTAAATATAACAAAAAATGAACTCAATTAACTCTATTGATGTGTATTTGGCTCAGAGAAATTGATTTATCGATTTAAAAATGTTGAGGTAATTAGTTTCCTCGACTTTTTTGAGTTAAATGAACTTATCCGGTTTTACAGTGTAGGTTTTCCCAGATCATTGTCCCATTTTTATGTATCATTTAATAACCAGTGAAGGGGGAAATACGTGGCTGGCCAACCCACCCAGCATCCGAACTGTTTCCACACAGCAGTGGATCTAAGCTACCATCCAGGTGGTAGTAATTCTCTGCAAAACAAAGAAGTCGCAATCAGCTTCTCGAAAGTGACAAATGAGCACGTGGTAAACCTGTCAGATTAATATAATATTATACTTAATAATATACTTCTATCGAAACATGGCCTGGACAAGCGGACCGTTGATGTTAAACTTGTTTAGATAAGATCTAGATCTCCAATTACCATTATTGTCGAAGTACTGTTCAAAGTCGAAAGTGCTGTTGGTATCCATGGTGTCATTCATGCTTGCAGGAGGCCACTGGATGCACTTGTTGCGCAGAATTCCCATGAACAGCTGCAGGCCAATGAGCGCGAAAACGCTGAGACAGAAGACGGTGAGGATCATGACGTCTCCCAGCTTCTTCACGGACTGAATCAGCGCACCGACGATGGTTTTCAGACCTGCACGGCACACACGGGGGTTCTGACCATCATGCGACTGTTACTAACGTTGTCATTTTATTCGGTTGCTCTCGCGTGCATTATAGCAGCTAGAAACAGTCGTTCTCTCTGTTTGGTTTCTTTTCCTGCCTTGATTTCTCTCTTCTCATGTCTGAAAACTTAAAGGTACGCTTTACCTCTGGCCCGTACAAAGTGCTGACACTGGAGACTCCTCCCATAAATGTTAAATAAACATCTCTGCACAGAAAACTTCACCATATCAACGATGACGCACGTTTTTAATCAAAGCCTTTCTACGTATTAGCCTTTATATTAATACACATTAATCGAAATCTGTGATTCGCAGCTACATTACTGTCAGAGCTGCTGTTAGAGAAAGCCTTCTGACCAATCAGAATTGAGAACTGAGAACAGTTCTGTGGTAATCATCAGCTGTACATGCTTAGACATGGTCGTTCATGATAGCGCTCAGGATGTGATGTGGACTGTGGTCCAGGACGCACCAGGAATTACGGTGATTGTTTTCAGGGCTCGAAGCACACGGAAGGTCCTCAGAGCTGAGACATTTCCCAAGTCCACAAACTCAGTGATGTACCTGCAGACACACATGATCCAGAATCACTCAGGACATCCAAACTCATTCATCACAGCCTTCAACCGCTGATTCCAATTCAGAGTGTAAACTTGCTCTACGTGTTCCTAAATCATGCAGTGAATACTGCTTTTGGTTAACGCGACTACTGCGACGAAAATACTGAATATTTACACACACTGTCAACGTTATTAAGAACGCCTAAGAGGATACTAGCACGAATCAGCAGGTGTTCCTAATAAAGTGGACTGTGGAGTGTATAATATGGACTCATAAAATTAGGAGAGAGAGAGAGAGAGAGAGAGAGAGAGAGAGAGAGAGAGAAACTCTAATAGTGAATATCGGGATGTTTACAAGAAAAAGAAACGGACAGAGAAAGAGAAATAAAGGTTGGTAAGTGAGAGAGATGAGAAAGAACGTGACAAAAAAAAACGATTGATCACAAGAAAGAAAAACGTGAGAACTGTAGGAAGAAAACAAGAAAGAAAAAAGATGAAAAATATTAAATAAGCAGAAAGAAAGAAAGAAAGAAGCAACTGAGCAAACAAACAAACAAACAAACAAACAAAGGTTGATATGGAGAGAGTGTGAAAGGGAGAATGAAAGAAAAAGTGAGAAAGAAAGAAAAAATAAGGAATGAATGAAGCAAGCAAACAAACCAACAGTATATGTGTGTGTGTGTGTGTGTGTGTGTGTGTGTGTGTGTGTGTGTGTGTGTGTGTGTGTGTGTGTCATCATGGTAGTATAAATATATTTATAAAAATGGGGGCACAGTGGTTTAGTGGTCAGCACGTTTGTCTCACACCTCCAGGGTTGGTGGTCAATTCCCGCTGTGTGTGTGTGTGTGTGTGTGTGTGTGTGTGTGTGTGTGTGTGTGTGTGTGTGTGTGTGTGTGTGTGTGTGTGTGTGTGCCCTGCAAAACTATTTCAGTACCATGTATGACATCTCATACTCACGCCATGCTGATCACCATGAAATCCAGCCAGTTCCATGGATCTCGAAGGAATGTGAAGTCTCCGATACAGAACCCTCTGGACAAGACTTTAATCAGAGCCTCGAAGGTGTAGATCCCCGTAAACACGTACCTGACACACAAGAGTCACGCGAGTGTACTGAGCATGTGAGAAAACACAGTCGTGTATGAGTTACCAAGGTAACGGTGCTATACATTATGGTGTAGTTATTGTCTATATGTATAAATATGGTCATAAAGGAGGCTCGTTGCTGCTCGTGTTGAGACTCACTCCATAATTTTGCTCCATTCTGGCGGGTTGCTCATGGTCATGAACACACAATTGGACAGGATCGTCACCATGATGAACATGCTGAATAATTTACTGAACAGTCAAGGAGCTCTGTGGGTGTGTGTGTGCTATCTCAATAAAGTTATGTCCACAGCTCCATTCACTCACTGTACCAAAGTCTTGTTGTCTGGGAAGTTAGATACAGTTGCAAGAAAAAGTCTGTGACCTTTGCGAACTTTGGAATGTCCGGGGTTTATTGATCACTCGTAAAATGTGGTCTCAATCAAAGTCACAATTATAGACAAATGCGATTTGACTAAACGGATAACCCACGTGCAGTCGCAGTGTTCGGGTCTTTATCGAACATACTGAGTAATCATTCACAGTACAGGCTGGGAAAGTAAGTAAACCGCTGTGCTAATTGGAGTCGGGCGTTTACATTAAGGAGATGAGATCGGACGTGTGGGTTGAACAGGTGCTTTGCCCTTTAAATAAATAAAGACACGCAAAGTCTAGCTACTGACATATCTGTTCAACTCAAGGGCTACTGATTAGCGTGAGCCATGCTTTGAGCCCAACAGCTTTCACGGGACCTCAGAAATGCACAACGCTGGAAAAGACTACAGAAGCATTTCTGAAGACCTGCGTGTTCATCGATCCAGAATCAGATCCACTGTCTATAAACGGAGGAAATTCCCTAGGAGTCGGCGGTCTGCAAAGAAAAAGAACCCAAGGGTGACAGGAAAAGACCTGCAGAAAACACTAATGGACGAACACCATAAAGGAAGCCACAGCTGTCCAAAAAAAAAAAAAAAAAAAAATCCAACAAAAAACACTGTGGCATGGGGATGTTCCACAACAGTGATGGGAAAAGTTTTGTGGACAGATGAGACAAAAGGTTCATTTTTTGGCAAGAATGCACAACGCTATGTTTGGAGGAAAACAAACACTGCACGCTAACACAAAAACCTCATTGCGACTGTGAAGCATGGTGAAGGGAGCATCGTGGTTTAGAGCTGCTTTGCTGCCTCAAGACCGTGAAATCATTGAGGGAACAATTCAAAACCACGATGTCTCATGGGAGAACCGCGCATGATCGCAAGCTTAATAGAGGTTAGATGATGCAACAAGACAATGACCCGACGCACACAAGTAAATCATGTTTAGGAATGGCTGAGTCAGAGTCCTGACCTTATCCCAATTCAGATGCTGTGGCATGACCTGAAGAGGGCTGTTCGATCAAGAAAGCCCAATATATTGATGAACTGAAACGGTTTTCTAGCGAGAAACGCTCCCAGATTCCTCCTCGTCATTGTGCCAGGCGGCTACCGCTGGTAGAAGAGGGTCTACAAGTTACTCAATTCAAGGGTTCACTTACTTTTTCCAACCTGTACTGCGAATGATTGCTCAATGTGTTCAGTAAAGATGTGAAAAGCTCATGTACGCGAAAGATGCCAGACAGCACTTTCCTGCGAGTGTGACATGTGATGCAGAATGAGCAGAAATTCCAAAAGACGTAGCAGATGGTTTCCCATCTCTATGAAAAAACATCGGAAAATACACAGATAGTGCGCTCGCGCTTTCTGGCAAGGTAATGTGAAACCAAATCTATCAGCGTACTGTATGTTCAACTTAGCTAACATTACTTATTAAAAAAAAACAAAAAAACAATTCAATAGGATTAACTTTCTTTCGCACATAATATCAGGGTACCGCCACTGATATAGATCATGAAGCTCTGACAAGCTTCGCTGATCAGTCACCATCTCACAGACACACATTTATCAACTATCTGAACCCATTTAGAAATGATTCTACTCATAATGTTATTTGTCTAAGTGAATGGGACGTCCTTATAACCCCTTAAAACCTTGCGTGCATCCAAAGGATATGAGTGTATGAGTACTCGGATGGCAACCCTGCGGATGGGGTTGAAGGGGGTGAGAACGTAACAGGCTGGATCCACGTTGAACCTGTTGATTGTATTCCCTTTGCTGATCACGATGAAAGTCTGCAAAACGCAAAAAAAGCATTAATCAAATCAAATGAAAATCTAAAGATCTAACACGATCAGCAACACGTACCGTAGCATGATAAGGAACTGTCTTTTATTTCAAATGGACCGACATTCACCATGCCATAACTGTCCTGAACACTTTTGATGTTTTTACTGGGTTGCGTGAGGAAGCTGTGTTCATTTTACCACCTCGAGGTTGATTCATTTCCTATAACAGCATGTCCTGAAGCGTTTTATTTTTCTTACGCCGCAGCGATTCGCCAACCAATGAAACGCATTGAAACCCCTATATTTCCAATGAGGCTATTCCCATGGAGACATCAGTATTAACTCAAGAAATCTGGAGCTATAAAGAATTCACAACATTAAAGTCCGTAAATAAAGTTATGTGATATAAAGTGGAATGACACGGGAAAAAAGTACTGAACACGCTAAGATTAAGCAGTTCTCCAAGGCAAGGTAAGGCAAGGAATCCGTAAGTAATTACACCTCCTATCTGTGCAGATTAATATCAGCTGGGTTAGTAAATCGATGGTCTATAAAAAGGCTTTTCGTTACCGAGGTGTCACACAAGAAACATCTCACGATGGGTAAAAGCAAAGAGCTCTCCCAAGACCGCCGCTACCGTATTGGTGCAAAACATTTCGTATTCATAACGTATTGGTGCAAAGTTTCTTCTCTCCCTTGAAGTTAATCATACAAAAGAACACGCAGCTTGACTGGGGCGGCTGTGGCTCAGTGGGTTGTCCACTAATCGTAGGGTTGGTAGTTTGGTTCCTGGCCCGGGTGACTCCACATGTCAAAGTGTCCTTGGGCAAGACGCTGAACCCCAAGTTGCTCCTGATGGTAAGCTAGCGCCTTGCATGGCAGCTCCTGCTACCATTGGTGTGTGAATGAGACACAGTGTAAAGCGCTATATAAGTGCGCCATTTACCATTTTTACCATTTTTGTCATGTCACTGAGAAACCTCAATTCGTCAATTTACAGCTTTATCTCTGATTGTTACAAAGCGCTGACACCGGAGACTCCGTACAGAAAACTTCAGAAAGATACAGCGATGATTATTTTATATGGAACGTCCACCGTACACCTTTCTTTGAGTTCATCTTTATTATAGAAACAATACGATATTAGAGCAAGCACATGAATATAAACCTGTGATTTAGTTTACGTTATAAAATCTTCTGTGGCACTGTGGTATAGGTTTATGTATAAATCTTACGTCTGTATATTGAATACTTGCTCGCTAAGCCTCATGACATTTCATTTTTGGCTCCATGCTTATTGTTTTTCCAGACTGATATTACGGTATGTTTAAATTTTGTTTGGGACGCTCTGTTTGTTTATGACCTTGAGTAATAGATCTGCCTGTGTTTGACTTGGCTGTCTGATGTCACACCCCTGCTATAGACTTTGACCATGATTCCCGGAAAAGTCGGAACAGTAAAAGGCCTGTGAATGACTGCTGCCTGCTTCTAATACTCTTGTATTAGACATGAGACACTTCGTGAACAGTGGTTTTCTTTTTCAGACTTGCAAGACACTGGGACATGAGGAACTGACTGTGACCGCTGGATATGATGTCATGTTGACATGATACGATTTGTCCAGGCTTCTCTGATATTTGCATAAAGGTTTAACACAAAGGTTTTCTTAACGCAGTACACGCCCTTACACAGGTTACATCTAGCACCCCTAAGTGTTCCTCAGTTAGTCCCTCTGGGGACACAAAACGTGGGAATGTTTCTGTGTACAACACTACAGCACAGGGCAGGGGGCCTTTCAGAAACACATTCCAAGTAAGGAAAGAAGGAAGGACACAAAAATATGTAAATGAGTAAATAAATAAATAAGTACGCAAGCAAGCAAACAAAAATGCATAAATAGGTAAGTACGTATAGATTAATAAATAATCAAGCAAACACACAAAAGTAAATAAATATATTATACATAGATAGATCGATAGATAGATAGATAGAGTGTCCTCCACAAATATTGGCACCCTTGGTAAATATGAGCAAAGAAGGCTATGAAAAATTGTCTTTATTGTTTAACCTTTTGATCTTTCACAAAAACACTCCGCTCTCATGGATCTCAAACAATTGTAAACAAAACACAGGTTTATCACAAAAAAATATATCTTTGTTAAATCTAGGTGTGCAACAATTATTGGCACCCTTTTAGTCAATACTTATGAAAATTTTTCACAGCCTTCTTTGCTCATATTCACCAAGGGTGCCAATATTAGTGGAGGGCACTGTAGATAGGTAGGTAGGTAGATAGATAGATAGACAAACAAACAAAAACAAGTAACTAAATAAAGAAACAACCTTTAACTGTAAAAAATAATAATAACGAGGGGTCCCGCTGTCACAGGGGACGTAGGGCCGTCGCATGTCAATCACCCACTAAAATGATTTTTTCACAGGGACGTACTGAAGAAAAGGAACCGTAAAAACCACGTCATATGCTATTTCTCATGCTTTGTGAAAACGCATTGTGCACAGAGGAGCCAGGACTGACTTTCTTGGATTTGTAGTAGGGATCGAGCTCTTCCAGAGGGATGTTAAGGAGCTCAGGTGGAGGGTCTCCATAGATAAACGGTAAGGATTTTCCAACTTCCAGGTCTTTGGAGGGTTTGGGCAGGTCCTCTTCAAGGATCTCAATGTTCTGGGCTTTCCTCTGAGCCTCTTCGGCATCTGCCTCGGCCTTGAGTCGCTCACACTCGGCCAGCGACTCCGGCGTGAAGCGGCGGAACACATCGGTGCCTGCGGGGAGAAGCAAACATGCCATCTTCACATTCTGCTGGACGAGAGACGAAACCAGCTCGGGGTCTCTCAGCAACGCCCTGCCGAGAGAAGAGAGAGAGCAGAGGTGAGTGAGTGAGTGAAGGAAGGAAGGAAAGAAAAGGAGAGAAGAGAAGAGAAAAGTCTCTTCATACATATTTTCCCAGTGTTAACTTTTAAAAAATTTTTTTTTTTACAGTTTTGTAGTTCTTCATCTAAAACACAAGATTTTTTTGCACTCTCGATATTTTTCGACACTGCATCATAGAAATATATATTTACAACTAACAAAGGAAATCATGGATTAAAAAGCAGCAATGTAATTGCATTAAAATGTACATGACTGATCATGTTACGACCCCTTTGATTAGATTAACAGAGTATCTGATTTATCAAATCACAGGTCTATATTAACGCACGCTTTCCAATACATTATCGTTTCTATAGTAACAACTTACACAAAGGACTTGTATTATTGACACTCAACATCAAATTTATGTTAAAATGTGTACAACTGTAGCCATGGAGCTGTTTTGTCTAAGGAGACGTTTATTTAAACATTTACGGAATGAGTCTCCAGTGTCAGCACTTCGTAACAGTTAAGTAAGCTGTACGGTTACGTTTTCTGACGTCTTCACGACACGAGGTTGCACTTTGCGCTTTCTCGGTAACATGACGATATTTATCAACTTCAGGAAAGCTCCCTGACGTTCCACAAGATTAAATGATAATTTAAAAAAATGGAAGACATGTCAATAAATGTTAATGTTAATAAATAAAAAGGTAAATGGTCTGCACTTTTAATCTTAACGGGTCTACGAAGTGCTTTACACTGTTTCTCATTCACACACACACTCTCACACAAGGTGCTAGCCTGCCATCAGGAGCACCTTGGGGTTCAGTGTCTCGCCCAAGGACACTTCGGCATGTGGAATCACGTCAACCCTATGATTAGTGGACGACCCGCTCTACCACCTGATCCACAGCCGCCCGGTAAATAAAACAATGTAACTGCTGGCAAACCGCTGTGTTGCATGAGGAATAAAACACCTCCGGATGTGCTGTTATTGGAAAATAATCAACTTCGGTGTTGTGCGTGTAACTCCACATTGATTAATCAACACAGGTGTTTTATTCCTTATCCCTTACAAATGAAAGCACTGACAACTAACAGATAGATCAATGATAGAAAGATAGATAGATCCGAAATAACTGTCCAAATCATACAAGTACATAAACACTGCTGCTATTGCTATCTCAAGAAAGCAGTAAATGATACGCAGTCGATCAATTGCCAACACATTAAAAACCCTACTCCTGCCACAGCACAGGTTTGTCTCACTTACGATTGTTGCGGCCATAGTTTCGGCTTTTCTGCTTTCTTCGGTTGCGCGGCCCGATTCCGGACCCATGCCTCCAACAATGAGATCTTCCGCTTTTTAGCCATAGTCGCTGCTCGATTGCGGTGAACTGCCCTGCACTGATGAGAAAGGCTGGAGAACTATACGACCCTGTCGTGTCTGACACACATGCTTAGCCTGCCTGTACTGCTGAACCTCCACCCTCCCCCGACTTACAAAGTCAGAACACTGTCCCGAGGACAATGACTCTATTGACCTTTTCTTTTAATGCAAAGTCTGGGACGTGCACTAGTGGGGAATTAAATGCCTCCAATAGCTTTATTTTTTATTTGGTATGTTTAGAGGATGGCACAGTTCCAGGGTACCCGGTTCCATCTCCTTATCCCTGTGTTTGCGCAGATTTCCTGAGGGTTCTCTGGTTTCCCCCCACCTCCCAAAAACATCACCATCCAACAGAATCATCTAAATTGCACCTACAGAGAGCATGAGGGTGTTTTCACATGTAGTTCATTTTAAAAGAATGAAACCCAGCTGACTTAAAGTGGACCGGAAAGGGAAGCGGCCTTAGTCCTCAGTCCTTTTTGGTGTTCACAGTATAGTGGACTCAAAAGAGAACCCGGTTCTTGTTTTGGTCCTCTTCAGCAATGAAGCGATCTCAAGAGCCTTTCTTGTTCACACTATAACTTCATAAGTACTCAGACCCGAGCTTGCACCAAAAATTTCATCCAAGTCGTCATCATAGAAGGGCCAGGAATCCTCCATTTCAGTGGACTCTCCACTTCGACGGATTTTGTCACAGGTACTCAGGGTTAGTTAGAGTTAGGGTTCGGGTTTGTGTTGTTTTCAGCAGTGACGGAACATGGTTGCAGGTACGGCAAGCCTCCAGGTACACGTGTCTAAAAAAAATGAAAAGTGGACCGGGACCTCGTTGCTTTCACATATCAGGAAGAAATCGAACCACGAACAGACCCGCACTTTTGGATCCTGTTAGGGGGGTCTGAGATCACTTGGTTTGTTCACATATACACGCTGAACCTTTCCGAGAGCATTTGGAGGACTCAAGCGAACTAGGTATGAAAACACCATGAATGTGTGAGGGCATGTTGCCCTGTGATGGACTGGCATCTCACCCAGGTTATATTCCCGCCTCACACCAAGTATTCCCATGATCACCTGCCGTCGATTCTGGCCAAGTCTAGCCTTGTTTGGTTTGAATTTGATGTTATTTTTTTTTGTTTTTTTTTATAGAGACCTCTGCAAATCCTCGACATTGACCTCCAGCTGAGTCCCCAGCGTTACAGTTAACCATACATGCAATCCTGCATGTTCATACAGGCAAATACTGTGCTGCATGTCATTAAGTATACCGCTGTGTACACGACGCTTGGTATATGATGACAGTGGTTCTAGTATGTAAACTATAACTCTAGATATTCTTCTAAAATAATGGGTCGATCAGTGCAAACAATACAAATCTAAAGATGTTAAAAAAACATTTCTTCTGATTCATGAGATCAGATAGATAGATAGAGAGATAGAAAGATAGATAGATAGATAGAATCAAATACTTCAATTGTGACATTTTGGTGAGATTAAGAGATTTTTTTTTTACTTCAATCCCTTTCCTTGTTGTTTGACAATGGTAAATTCTTACAACTCAAGTTCCCGGGACTGGATCAATGGGGGTCTTTATTTCTGTTCCTTGAGAAAGGCGTTTCAGGACAGTCAATGTTCTGAATCTCTCTCATTGAGCTCACGACTTACTGCGAATGCATGCTGTAGAAGCAGCTAATCCGAGAACCAGAGGGGGACAGAAATTCCCACTCTGAGTAACAATGTCATGGTAACACCAAAGGGACGCTGAGCTACATTTCTGCGTTTGTATCCGACGCCTCTACAGATCCTCGACAAACAACACGTCAGAGTTATAGTAAATTACTATTCACTATATGTTACAGTAAGCTGTTAGGGTAAAACTATTATAGGTTATAGTAAGTTATAAGTTATAGTAAATGTTTATGGCCAAACATCGAGTTTATCTGGTGTGAGAAAGGATTTAAAAAGTCCCCATAATGACAGAAGTACAAGATTACAAGGCAGTTTTGTTGTTGTGGAGATATTTGGATCGTTATTAATTAGTCACTACTAAGGCTAAGCTTAGTTTAAGCTGATTAAAGATTAAAGATTTTACTATCACAAAGAGCACCATTTGTGTCTTTTATAACTGCCTTCCAAATATTTGCTCATGTCCTTTACATAATTTCTTCCCTCTGGGATCCTCGTGCTTCCAAATTTCACTGCAGCTTGTCTATATTAAATACGCATTAAATCAATGCAATTTAGCAGCTCTTCTGTTGCTTTTTATCTCTGAGTGTGTTTTTTCTCCATGCAGTAAATCCCACCGCATGTGGCACTGCACACACAACCTTTAACCACGGTCAGAAAACGCTCAGATCCAGTTTCAACCGCTTGATTGCATATTATGCATTGCATTATATATACTGTAAATATCATATGATTACAGTTACGTATATTTTCTAGACACTCAAACATGACACTTTATAACGTGTGGGTGGGGGGGGGGGGGGGGGGGGGGGGGTCTCCTCAACCACTACTACTGTGTAGCATCCACCTGGATGATGTGATGGCAGCCAAAGTGCGCCAGAACGCCTAACACACACCAGCTATTAGTGGAGAGGAGACCATGATAGAGAAGGACCAATGGGGGAATTTCTCCAGGGGTTACACTGGGGTTACACCCCTACTCTTTTACGAAAAGCGTCCTGGGATTTTTAATGAAGACAGAGAGTGAGGACCTCGGTTTAACGTCCCATCCAAAAGACGGTGCTGTTTTTTACAGTATAGTGTCCCTGTCACTATACTGGAGCATTAGACCCCACACAGACCACAGGATGAGCGCCCCCTGCTGGCCTCACTAATACCACTTCCAGCAGCAACCTTAGTTTTCCCCAGGAGGTCTCCCATCCATCCAGGTTCTGGCCAGGCTCAACCCTGCTTAGTTGAATCTGCATCACTTTTCCCTATTTAGTTATATATCTTTACTATATACAGATATTTTTTAAATAAATCTCATCATATATCTGACAGAAGTAAAAGCTTTTCCCATACTCAGCGATCGTCCTGATTGAAGAGGTGAATAAGAGACAGAGGGAATGGGAAGTCATTTTTTTAGTCCTTATGCTTGCCATCGTCTCTGCGCATAACCTGTTTTGCACTAATGTTTAGTAATAATCCCTTTGTCGTATAAACCAGATTATGACCCAGATGAGTTCAATGTTGAGGTTTTTATGTGTGTTAATTGTTTCTGAAAGCCGTTCAGTGGGTTCGTTTTTACATAAGTACTCGTCAAGTACGGTATAACGCTGATTTAATGGTGGTGAGATGTCTTGAAAAAAATCATATCAAACTAAAAGAAAGTACAGATATGGATAGTGTGTGCTGGCTTCATGAGGACAGTATAACTGAGAACGTTTCAGAGAATGTCCCAGTGCTATTGGAAATCGTAAAATGTGAATCTTTAGGAAATAGTCTTGAATAGTCTAAAACTAAATTTAGATTAAGACTAAGCGATCGTGTAGTGACAATCAAGGCATCTGCTGGAGCAGGAGCAGCTGCTGCGGGCTATCACACTCCGGCACGGTGTTCAGTTACACCTCTACAGATGACTCGGCTCATTCCCGCTTCGCTGTCACTCTCTCACTGGCCTATAACAGTATATTCCCACCCACTATCAGGATGCTGCGGGACGATCACCATCTTTCACTAAAATTAGTGGAATTTAAGATTAAATCATTGTTTATAAAATAAAAAATGTTATAAAATAAAATTAAAAATGGTGTTATAATGATAAAATGCAGAGATCTGGACACAAAAATGCCTTTCTTTTCCACAGAGAGATTACAAGGGGGCAATTCTTGATGAGGGTCATGTGACAAGAGGGAAATATTATAAAGAAAGGAAGAAATACTTTTTTTATTCTATATTTTTCTATAATTTTATTTTTTTAAATGTTTTACCAATATTACAAAGCCAAAATTGCAAAAACAAACACACAAACAAATAACAGCTGACAAAATAAACACCTGAATATTATTCTGTAGACGTGTGCAGGTGTAAATTCCAAAATATATAATAGTATATCATATATATAGTATAATAGTATAATAATATATAATAAAAAATAAATATATATTTTAAAAAATTAATATAGCATTATAATTAGGGCTGTACAATTAATCGAATATCGATCGCGATTACGATTTTGAGTGCCCACGATTAAATGAACATGATCGACTGTGATATTGCCGTTTAAAGTTCGTCCTCCGCTCATAGAAAACTCCGCTGCAGATCAAATCAAGCGCTTCCTAAATTTGCAGCCAATCACCGTAGAGTGGCGCAGGGATGACGTCATTTTGTAGCGCCAAAACCCAGAAATGGAGTTAGCATTTTTGCGCTCGAGCGGCCAGTTTCGCTGCGAGCTCCAGCGCTTGCGCGAGGGGAAATCATGACATTAACATGACGCTAAATGGCACTACAGAGGTTGTCGGGGACATTAAACGTCATCACGCCGAACAGGAAAAAACTTTGCAGATAAACTCAGGGCTCTACAGTGCGACCATTTCACTCGCATTTGCGACTGAAAAGTACTTTGTGCGACTGTGAATAAATATTTATTCGCACCGGTGCGAGTGACCTGTTCGGAGTTGTGTAACACAAGCGGAATAAAAACTACAGGAAGTCCAAAATGCATCTACACCGCGGAACAGTTACTTTCACACTGGAAATACTGCAGAGAAGCCATTATGATGACAAGAGTAACACTGAACATCATCTGCTTCTCTCAACTTCCCAATCTCACAATCGGCATCTTTTAGTGATCCCGCAAAATGAACTGAACTTTCACCTGCTCGTGTAGACACAGCGACTCCGCACGGAGTAAATTAATAATAATGCTAACGCTCCACGTGGGTTTAATTCAAATGTCTTTATGATTGGTGAGGAATTATTTAATAATCAAGATTAGCAACTGTTCAGAAGGAGTACGCTGCTGCTCTCCTTCACTAACTCAAATACATGGTGTAGTCACGTCATAAGGTTGCCAGATATCATCAGAAAAGTCAACTTCAGTTTCCATGTTTTGATTCAGTCCCCCAACAAACAATATTATCAGCAGACGTACTGGGGAACCGATCTAAAAGGAACAAACTGATAAACAAACAAACAGAAAACGAATAAAATGTGAAGACAGAAAATGTGCTTCGTTACAAATAAAAAATTTAATATAAAAAATAGATATTATAATAACTTTTACAAAATATAAATAAAATGAGAAATGAAATAATGTGTAATTACTATGGGTTGCATTTAATATCAATCTGACATTAAGCTTAGTTCACAATTTCCTTAGAAGGCTATTAGCCGTTTTCCTAATATGGATCATGCTTGTGTTAATCTACTTTTAATTAGGACTCTATTGTTTAAGATATTTAAAAATAAATATTTATGCTTGTTTATTTATTAATTAACCAACAGTATTCCTCATTGCTATTATTTTAATTCAATTAACAGTGACCATGAGCAGAGAGCTTACATTTAACTGTTTATGATAGATTTCCTGATTAAAGCTTAAACAAAAAGATCGGTATCTGGATCGGTATCGGTCTTAAAATCCTGATCGGCGCGTCCGTAATGAACACCGTTAAACTAAAGCGCTTTGCATCTGGCGGGTAAATGAACTCACCCAATCACATCCTATATGAGATTATTCAGATATCTACACAATACACACAGAGTGGGTCGAGAACTGACTCCAGTCCAGAACCATGACAGTGGAAATGTCTAACAGTGCAGCTTTAAATATATTTAAGAGGAGCAGACTTCAAACACTGAACATTGAGGTGTATTGTATTTGTTTACAAGCTGGAACAGGTTAACGGTTGTTTTTTCCACAGTCTGTAAAATGAACTGAAAATATTACATGTAGTTTATCAGAAGGTAAATTAATGCATCATGGCTCACACTATGTTCCTAAATTCTGTCATAATTGACCAGCTCAAGTTTTCTCATGCTACTTGTGTGTTATATTGTGGCACATTAATGTTACCATCTCTAAAAAAAAAAAAAAAAAACCTCAACTTCAACTGTGCTCCTAAATGTTTGTAATTATTATTAAAGAAATTGCCTTGCGTCTCTCCTCCTGTAAACACTGTTACTGACTTTTCTCCATTTGCCTGAATTGTTTTCATTTGGTTGCGTATTGTTATATTTGATGCATATTTTCATTTGGTTGATGGCATTTTTATTTTTACTTATCCAATATTTTGGTACTATTTTATTTATGTTCTGCATCTACGAGATGATGCACTTTAAGGATCAGTCTAATCTGATGCATAGATTTGTACATTAGCAGGAATGTAGCACGACATGGAGGTGAAAGCAGCGGTCTGTTTATTTAAATGTGAAAGTGCAATAAAAATATGTCGTCCCTAAAATCAATGATTAATCGTGATAAATAATCGTCATCTCAATATTGACCAAAATAATCGGAATTATCATTTTGGCCATAATCGTGCAGCCTTAATTATAATATTATTTTATTATAAAATATATCATTATATTATATTTATTATATATTATATGCAACTATTCATTTGTTATACAATTCTTATTAATAATAATAATAATAATAATAATAATAATAATAATAATAATAATAATAATAATAATATGCATAACAATAAAATAGTTATTATTACTATTATTATTATTATTATTATTATTATTACTACTACTACTATAGTAGTAGTATTAGTAGTAGTATTTCAAAATATAGAATTTTATTTGTCAGTAAAAATGTGTTTTATTAAGTACTGGTCCTACTGTACATCAGGAAGAGACTTTAAAGGTACGCTGATGTTTTTCAGCACTGCTGCTAATACAAACTCTATGAAGCTTTACATTTTTTTCATGAGGATATCGTAATCATTAAGCACCTAGTACATTATGTCCATACGTGACGCCTTGAGAACACACCTTAAGCTCATATTTAAAAATATATATAAAGTTCTAACCAGGAAGAGGTTTTATTAAGGGTCATTTAGTTCTAGTTTTTTATTTGTTTAGCAGTTTTAGCATCGGAGACACTGTCACAAAGCAGCTTTACAGAATTCCAGGTGTAGATGTAGATCCCTAATGAGCAAGCCAGAGGAGGCAGTGGGAGGGGGAACATGAGAGGAACCAGAGAAGAACCAAACTGAAGAGGAATGTGGTCATTATGTAGCATTATGCAGCTTGTAGCACGCTAACTGTTCCTCAGCAGCTCTTCCTCTCAGTTAGCATGGTTCAAATATATTTCTGTAGTAAAGGAGCACTTCCCTTCACTTTACTCTCACGCCATTAAAAAGTGTTATGGAATCACTCTAGTCAGGAGGGTTTACTGCGAGGAGTGTGAGGAGTGAGTGAGGTAGAGTGACACATAGAGTTCACCCCCTTCCTCTAAAAACGTCAGTGTTGGATCGTCTTTCATCCTGTCTGCCAAAGATAGAAGACTGACCAGATTCCCACAACTATTGGGCTTCATTGAGCCACATGCTCTACTACCATCCCACTCCATCCATCCATCTGTCCATCCGTTCATCTCTCTCTCTCTCTATCGGTCTATCTATCAATTTATCTATCTACAGTACATATCACTCTACCAGTCTATCTGTCTGTCTATCTATCAATCTATCTACAGAACATATATCTTTCTGTCTGTTTGTATATCTCTCTATCTATCTATCTATCTATCTATCTGTCTATCTATCTATCTACAGTACATATATCACTCTATCAGTCTATCTGTCTGTCTGCCTATCGATCTGTCTACAGTATATATATATCTCTCTATCTGTTTGTATATCTATCTATCTATCTATCTATCTATCAATCGGTCTATCTATCTGTCTACAGTATACAGTATATCTATCTATCTATCTATCTATCTATCTATCTATCTATCTATCTACAGTACATATATCTCTCTATCTGTCTATCTGTCTGTCTATCTATCAATCTATCTACAGTACATATATCTTTCTGTCTGTTTGTATATCTATCTATCTATCTATCCATCTATCTATCTACAGTACATATCTCTCTATCTGTCTGTCTGCCTATCGATCTGTCTACAGTACATATATCTCTCTATCTGTTTGTATATCTATCTATCTATCTATCTATCTATCTATCTATCTATCTATCTATCTATCTATCTATCTATAGGTCTATCTATCTGTCTACAGTATACAGTATATCTATCTATCTATCTATCTATCTGTCTACAGTACATATATCTCTCTATCTGTCTATCTGTCTGTCTATCTATCAATCTATCTACAGTACATATATCTCTCTATCTGTCTATCTGTCTGTCTATCTATCAATCTATCTACAGTACATATATCTTTCTGTCTGTTTGTATATCTATCTATCTATCTGTCTATCTATCCTAGCTAGCTTGTGGCTAACTATTTGATAAATGCTAACTTTGCTAATCTCCAAGTTATTTCCGTCTCTCTCTCTCTCTCTCTCTCTCTCTCTCGCTCTCTCTCTCTCTCTCTCGCTCTCTCTCTCTCCATGTGCTGTCACAATGCTTTCCACATTATACACTTCCTGTGTATTTTGGTGTAGATATTTATGTTTATCTATGTGCTTAATGCTCTCCTCATTAATCTTCATGTCGTCTCCAGGAATCTTTCTACTCTACTGACCAGACAGAGAGGCTTTAACACGCATAGACCAATGACGTCAAAATTAGAGTTAAGCACTAACCGCATCACTACTCCTATTAGCCGAAGTGTTGGCTCATTTTTGCTAGCGCTCTGCGACGACACAGGAGCTGCGCTCTGTGTATCTGTGTTATATACTGTTGGAGCCCGTCACCTTGTTTAGCCTGGGCCCAAAGTGTGATGTTTGCCAAGTGAAATCCAAAGCATGCCATTAAAAACTGGAAAAATCTGATCCATCCAGCCTGACAATAAACAGATGAGTAATAGGCCAGATGGCAGCATGCTCACAGCGTGTTTTCACTCCAGTCACTTGAGAAGAGGAAATGCATCAGAGGTGACAGTGAGAGAACCCCATTGTGCTGACAATGTCACCCTCCTAAGAAGGCAGGAGGTCGCAAGGTCAGTAACTGCCGACCAACGTGCCAGGTAGCATGACCCCTCAGTCCACACACTTCCATGGACATACAGAGGACGCGAGGCGACCAGAAGTGTAATCAAAAAAGATCACAAATCACAGGATTAGAAAAAGAAATCAGTTTGTCACTGAACAATTTATAAGATCATATTTCACAAAGGCAAATTTGCATGTGCAGTGGGACAAATATACACGGAAGAATTGTGGGAATGACGTCACCTGCAAAGTGACAAAACAGTTTATAAACTCGACTAAAGGCAGTGAGTCAGGTTAAAGAAACAGCTCGGACAACAATATTTAAGACGATACTCTGATTAAGAAACGAGCACGTTTCTTAATCAGAATTACGTTTCAAACAGATTACTGATGACCTTAATCTGATTAAAGTCACACAGACGGAATGTAAACACGGACGGAATTAAGACGTGTGGAGTTTTCCTGTTTTAGTCGCGTTATCGGCGTGCGTTACAGACGTGTGCACACCTTAATCACACTATTAACCTCGTGTGAGAGTTTTCACCGCATCGTGAGACAGGACACGATCACACACGGCAGCGCTCGACCGTCTGACGGCAAACGAGAGAGCACGGCCGCGTCCCAAACCACGTACTTACCTGCTACAGTATATAGTAGGAGAAATACATGTGTCTCTATATACTATATAGACGGCAAGTACGCGGTTTGGGACGCGGCCCACGGCTTCAAGCAGTCGTCTATTTGCACGTACAGCACGACTAATAATTAACCGCACTTGAAGCTTTCGTCAGGTTTACCGCATCTTCACTAGAGCACTGCACAAATGATATGCAATGCAACATTTACAACAGTATAATTTGAACTAGATTCTTACAGTTTTAATGATAAGATGTTGACACCCAAACTTTCACTTCATTACAGTCTTTCGGTACTATTCCACCGATCCCAGTTAGCAGAGAATGTCATCAGAATGTTCATGACTTTACTGAGCGTCGAATTCCCTCTCCCTGTACACATCACGCTCCTCAGCACGGCACGCGCAGTTGATGATTTGTTTCGAGTTCCTGTCACGTATTGTATATATAGCCATGTGTTCTTTGTTTTCATTCCACCCGTGTCCTATTCATTGCACTGATTTATCTCCTAATTGTGTCCTGATTGTGTGCACCTGTTTCGTATTAGTTCCTGATTAGTCTGTTTACTTGTATCTTGTCTCTTTACGAAGACCGAAGCGTTGCTGTTACCGAGCCTGTTTTCCCCCAGTTCCTTGTTTTCAAAATTGTACTTCCTGGTTATAGACCTCGCCTGTTTTCAAATTTCGTAAACATGAATTGCTCTAGTCTAATCTTGTCTGTCTGATATTTGACCCATGCTACAGACTTGGATAATGATTCATGGATTGCTCAAAATAAACAACGCGCCGATTTTACGCACTTGTGTCCTGCAAGTTTGCGTACGGTAACGTCGCTATAACTATGTTATAACTATAAATGTTGCCGAAAGCAGAAATCTTATAGAAACGTTCACACAGTATGCAAAAAAAAAACAGCATTTTTAGGAAAGGTTAAGGGTTTGTTGTGGAAACGCTGGTCACTACAGAAGGAATAGAGAGTGTGGGTAGTGTTACGGTGTGTGTTGTGATTGAAATAAACTATGGTATTGCTATTTCCGCACATCATAAACCCCATCATGCTGTGGAAATGCTGTTGCCCTCACACCAAGGGTCTGCACAGGAACAAGTCTTTTTTTTCCCAGCTGATAATATGTACTGAAGTGTTATAGTGTTGAAGCTCAGCAAAATCAGATAAACACGGGTGGACTCCACATCAACATCCACACAAGCCGCTTTCAGTCAATATGCTACACATTTAGGGAAGGAGTCTCCAGTGTCAGCTGTGTTTATTTTTGTCTTATTAAGTTCAAGAGAGAGAAAAAGTGAGAAAGCTGAGGAAACAACTGTTTATAGCTGCTATAGCGTAAGGGATAACAGGAAGTAGCTTTTTTCATTAACTTTATAACGATAAATGGATAAAAAGTAATTCATTCTTTAATGACAAACAAAAAAAAATACCACTTTGTAACGTGCTGCTATTGGAAAATAAGTACCGTCAGTGTGGCGACAGTAACTCCACTTCATCACACTGGTCACTGATTGTTTTCCTGTAGCGGCACACCCCCAACTGTTTTGTTTCTTACTTCATGCTAACTGTGGAAGTTAAACATGTGGATAATCTTTGGGGGGAAAATGCACTGAACACTGGAATGAACGTACTGTACACTCATAAGGAAAATACTTTAAAACTATACAGATGTGGAAAAATATTTTTAAAAATAGGGGGAGTATTCAGATTTTTTGTTTGTTTGTTTTGTTTATTTTTTTAGAAAGCATGCCAACTTCAAGGATGACAAAGCAGGGGAAGAAAGTTTGTACATTAATATTGAGCTTTAAAGTGCACCTATTACGGTTTTTCAGATATTCCCGTTCATGTAGTGTGTTATATACGGAGCGGTTTGTGAATGTAAAAACATCTGCAAAGTTTCAAAAATCAAAGCGCACGATGAACGGAGTTATCGACTCCCAAAAGAAGGAACCGATTCTGAACAGCTGAATCGAGTCGTTATTGATTCCAGTCTTTACTTCCTGTACTAACCTACGTAGGTTCATAACAAAAAGCCCCGCCTCCGGTCTTCATCGGCTGCTCGCTGACAGCGGTAGACCAATCACGACAGACCGGGTCGTCTGACCAATCAGAGCAGAGTATGCTCTCTGGAGGAGAAGGAGGAGTTTAGAACGAATCCTTTAAAATGGATCATTTAACGAGTCGTTTGTGACACTGCGGGGAAAGAGGTACAGCTGCAGTTTAAATTATGAGCACGTTAAAGTGTTTTTTTTTTTTACTCTGGATGCACGTAAATCTTTGGTGTGAGACATTTAAAACAAAATTAGGCACGTTTTAAAATCATAATAGGTGTGCTTTAAAGAACAGCTCACGGAAGCTTATGGTCAGAGTTGCCATGTTTCAGCAAATTCCCTCCAACTACATTTCAGAACCTGCACAAGTTAGACGGCTACTTTTGTCACGTGTAGAAATACATAAAAAGTACGTTGTTGTTTTGTAACGCGGATAGATTGCTTACTCAGTCACATTAGACAGAATATAGAAAGCTTTCCAGAAGGTCCCACTGGGCTTCTGGCCCTGTTTTAATCTTCAGCGTTTTCCAGTGTTTCTAAGGGACTGTGGTAAGGTTGACATACAGACCACGCCCACTTGCGTTTTAAATCTGAGCATGAAGACAAGCGTGATTATTCTGAGCACTGAACAAATACAGTTGGCATTGTATACACCGTGTATTTTTTTAAAATTTATTATGAGCTTCACAGTAGTTACTGAATAATATGTGTAATGAATAAGTGAACACTAAGCTGGGATTTTAAAAGGTTTTTAAGGGAAGTGATCATAATTCATCCTAATCTTTTAGTCCACTGAGCCATAGTTATTGCATACGCGTCCAGTCTGAAGATGTTTTCCTGCTCTGAACTGCTTCTCACAGATATGAGCTCCATCCAGAACCTTCCATTAGCAGTCGGAGAATCACTCGGTGCTGATAGCGCGACGCCATGTGAAGAGGCCGAGGATAGAGAGAGGACTTTCTTTCTCTGCTTTCCTCTCTATGTTTCTCTTTCCTTTATTCAATCTGCCTGTCTCACTCACATCGCACTCACCTCTCTGTCTGTCTCTCGTGTTCTCTGTATCTCCTGCCTCCTGCATTCAAGCATGTGTCTGACTCGCTGTCCTTATTTTCCTCACTAACTCTACCTTCACTCACATCACACTCATCTTTATTCTCTCATCTTGACTGCGGTAATGCACTGCTCACCGGACTCCCCACTACTACAACGAACACGCTACAACTCGAGCAAAATGCAGGAGTGAGGCTATTAACATGCACTAGAAAACAAGATCAAATTAGTCCCGTTGTTAAACCTCTTAATGGTCGAGCACCTTCATTTATCTCTGAATTCCTAATAAACAATGTTCCAGACCATGTCTAAAGATCATCTAGTACTACAATGAGACCGATTGACCCTTCCTCAGAGTTTCCATAAGAATCGCCAGAACCCGACTCATGCACAATGAACACTGTTCCTTTCTTAAATGTCACAATCCGGGAGCCAAGAAGAAAAAACACTCGTCCAACACACACACCATTGTGAAAGTCGTCCGTCTGACCAGTGATCACACTGAGATAAAGCGCAAGAATGTCTCTCACGCACACAGCATCCATTTTGTTTTCTCCACTTTTGTACACATGAAGTCACTGGCATCTGAGACGAGAACGGTACACTCATATAACACAAGTCCTTTCTTCTTGTTGTTATTTTTCACCCTGTTCTTGGAGACGAGTCATCCTGAGGACAGTAAATTAAAGCAGTCGTGCTGCTGACAGAAGCTAATATGAGTAAGAAGCTCCAACCTGATCTCTCAGTCTAATGAGGACCCAAGGGATTGATGTGCACGCGCATCTCACACACCTCACACACTCGTCCAGGCTGCTGCACTCTACCAGTACATGCTGTCTAATAGCAAAAATATGGCAATCATTTTTCTATCAGAATAATCCTAGATAAATCAGATCTGCAATTCTGCAAGTAAATGTAATATTACAAAGTACAAAATATTACAATATTACAAAAATGACTGATTTCACTGCCATAATCATACGATCACAAAAGGCTTCTGACTACAAGAACTCGTACATTTTATGGGACAGGTGGAGTTCTGCGCTGTTAAGAGGGGGCGGGGACAGGTGGAGGGCTGCGCTGTTAAGAGGGGGTGGGGACAGGTGGAGGGCTGCGCTGTTAAGAGGGGGTGGGGACAGGTGGAGGGCTGCGCTGTTAAGAGGGGGTGGGGACAGGTGGAGGGCTGCGCTGTTAAGAGGGGGCGGGGACAGGTGGAGGGCTGCGCTGTTAAGAGAGGGCGGGGACAGGTGGAGGGCTGCGCTGTTAAGAGGGGGCGGGGACAGGTGGAGGGCTGCGCTGTTAAGAGGGGGTGGGGACAGGTGGAGGGCTGCGCTGTTAAGAGGGGGTGGGGACAGGTGGAGGGCTGCGCTGTTAAGAGGGGGCGGGGACAGGTGGAGGGCTACGCTGTTAAGAGGGGGTGGGGACAGGTGGAGGGCTGCGCTGTTAAGAGGGGGTGGGGACAGGTGGAGTTCTGCGCTGTTAAGAGGGGGTGGGGACAGGTGGAGGGCTGCGCTGTTAAGAGGGGGTGGGGACAGGTGGAGGGCTGCGCTGTTAAGAGGGGGTGGGGACAGGTGGAGGGCTGCACTGTTAAGAGTGCAGCTTCAAGAGTGTAAGTGAGGATGAGGACAGGTGCTGATGTTGGGATGTCGAGGAGGCTCGGGTTCCAGTTCATCCCAAAGGTGTTCAGTGGGGTTGAGGTCAGGGATCTGTGCAGGACATTCCAGTTCTTCCACCTTCTTCTAACCTTAACACTTAACACACCGTGGAGCTCGCTCTGTGTACAGGCGCACCGTCATGCTGGAACAGGTTTGGGTCTCTTAGTTCCGGTGAAAGGAAACTGTAACGCTACAGCGCACAGAGACAGTCAGGCGTCCACAAACCTTTAGCGATATAGTGTATAATAATGAGAGATACATCATAATGACCATGCTGCAGATTTGCAGTATAGACCTAAACACATAAGACATATATAAATATATATATATACACACACACACACACACACGAAGTATGTACGCATATACAGCTGTGTGAAATGTTGACGCTTTGAGGGAGATGGTGTAGCGCAGTGGGTAACACAGTGACAGTAAAACACTACAACACTACTGTCATGTACACAGTTACCGAATGTGAGCCTGAGAGCGAATCCCCACTGCACTGCTCCAAACACTGACCTCACACACATGTGAAGGAGAGCCACACACGTAACATGAGCTGAAAGGTTGAGTCTGATTATCTCTGAAAACCTCGTACTCAGATTGGACACAGAGAGAGAAGGAGAAAGTGAGTTCAGTCGTTCTCTCCCTTCATCTCTCTCTTCTCTCTCACACACACACACAGAGTGAGAGCCAGAGGAATTTTCTTTGAAGTTGTAATTAGGGCAGCAATTAGGAGAGGATTCCATGCCTCGGTAAAGGGGAGCCGGAGCTACGGCTTTTTCTGATATATTTGGAAAAACATTTGATCATCTCTGAAGCACCTCGTGTACTTACTTTTTCCAGAGGAGAATATCGCATCTGTTGATATTTCTGTTGGATAAATGATCGAAAAAGCTTTTTTTTTCCCTGATCATTTATTCAACAGAAATATCAACAGGTACGATATTCTTCTCTGGAAAAAGTAAGCACACCCTTGGCCTCAGAAGCTAGTACCGCCCCCTTCAGCAAAAATAAAGTTTTGCATAATTGTCCACCGGTCTCACTGGAATTTCCCATCACTCTTCCATGCAATATTCTTTCAGCTGCAAGATGTTTGAGGGTTTTCTTGCATGTACTGCCCGTTTCAAATCTCCCCCCCCCCCCCCCCCCCCCCCCACAACATTACAATGGGATTCAAATCCGGGCTTTGTACTAGGCCGTTCCATAACGCTCCGTTTCTTCTTTTTCTCCATTCCAACTTTCGGACAGACGGCCTCACAATATTTTCAAGCGCTCGTTGATGATGCAGAATTGACAGTCGATTCAATGAATGCACTGTTCTGTTACTCTGTTCTAGTCTACTCTATTTCATTAAGGTATGTTCTATAACGTTCTTTTATTCGATTCTGTCTTGTTTTGTTTGCTTATATATAAATATAAATATATAAACGAAGACTCTTGGGCAAAATGTAACTTTATTTACAAAACATCTACGTGATTCTATGCCATTTGTTTGTAGAAGCGTACGGCGTCCTCTCTCACACTCATGATGAACGCGTGTTAACACGTCTGAAATGATTCATGTCATCGCGTGATCCATCGCAACCTTGCGACTGCTTCCGGATTCTCACTGCCATGAGAATGATTCGAAAATGTTCTTCATTTATCAAAAGTCTTCTTAATAAAAAAAAACTACTACTCCGTTACTATATTCTATTGTAGTCTATAGTCTATTCTATTCTGTTTCATTATACTATTTCCTATACACACCTGTCATTCATTTCATTCTGGTTTTCAATTCAATGCAGTTTTATTTCTATAGCGCTTTTCACAATGGACAATGTCACAAAGCAGCTTTACAGAAACATATAAGTTTCAGATCTAAATTTTAAATTGATAAATGTATCTCTAGTGTGCAAGCCAGAGGCAACAGTGGCAAGGAAAGACTCCCTCTGATGATATGAGGAAGAAATCTTGAGAGGAACCAGACTCAGAAGGGAACCCGTCCTCATCTGGGTGACACCGGATAGTGTGATTATAAATAATTCCCTTCTATAACTGTGTGCTACACGATAAAACAAAAAGTGCAAGTGTGTAATCAGGAAATTCACCACAGTCTCAACGTGAAGTCTGTTCCGCTGAAGTCCTGAACTGTTCCCTCATCCTCTTCTTTTCTTAAGATAAGCTCATTGGGCAATAGCTGAACTTTACCACCATTCCACTGTTCATATCCATAAGCGGAGCCACTTTCTACCTTCTTTCCTTTTCTCATCTTCACACGGTACAATACTGTATATCCTGTTCATTTTATTGTCGTTTACAATGCTTGCAGTGCTCTGCCATTTTAATTCCACACAAGTCTGCTGCTTATATCTACAGTGTTTACACCCCACTGCATTACACCACACTACACCGCGCTACACCGCGCTAAACCGTGCTACACCGTGCTACACCGCGCTACACCGCAATACCACATCACACTCTTACACTGTATTCTTTTTTATAAATGCATTCTTATTTTGTTTTAAATTACCTTTATGTTTTAATTTATTTATTCATTTTCATATGATTCATTTTCATGTGATTCATATTCATGTGATTCATTTACATGTGATTCATTTACCTTTTCTCTTCTCTCCTCCCTTCCCTTTCCCAAATATTTCATTGAGAAGAAGAAAAAAAACAAACTACAAAAAAAACCAAAGGAAAACAAAATTAAAAGTACCAAAAACCCACCCCCCACCCCTTAAATTACCTTTAATATACTTTTAACTCTCTGTGCTGCTGTAATAGGTGAATTTCCCTCTGGGATAAATAAAGTGATCTATCTATCTATCTATCTATCTATCTATCTATCTGTCAATCAATCTTGGCCTATCTACAGTATCTATCTACAGTCTATCTATCGATCTATCTATCTATCTATCTATTCCTTTTTTATGTTCTATACATTGCGCTTAATCCAGTCTATTTGTTTTCATTCATGGTCATCTTAAAGTCAGTGTTGTATCCTGGTCTGTTGGTACGTCGGTTTGTTTTTGGGAAGGTGAGAGGAATCCGGAGAGACCTGGAGGAAACCCACATGAACACGGGGAGAACGTGCACAGAGAAACTCCATTCAGACAGTAACTAGAGCTGCGCCACTATTCTGCCTATATTGTAATCTAATCTAATCTAATCTTAAAAAAAAGTGAAAAGCTTCCTTGTCTCCATAACGTCACACTTCACGTGAAATGTTTGTCGTGATGTAACTGGATAAGGCCACTTCATCCAACAAGTAGCCTACACTCACCGTAATAAGAGTAGAGTCCGACAGAGGACAATGAACACGTCTTTGAATACAAAGACTTCTTAACATTTTTTTTTGCAAGGATATCAAAATTATTCGTTATTCGAAATCATGTGCGAGATTATAAATAGCTTGTTGGGACGTCTGAAGGGCGACGCGATTAAAAATAATTCGGACCGAGATCCAAGTGAAAGATAATTCAGTCTCCGAGACCTAAATTTAAACGGTCAGTTTTTCCAGTCATATCAGTGATGTCACTTTTCTGGCTTGTGGATCAAATATAATCCTTAGCAACAAGTTAGCAAGCGAAGGCGCATGATCGATTTTTCTAAATTGAAACTTGGCCATTTTTTCCTTGCACTTTTGAGGTGGATAACGTAGAAAGAAAGAAAAACAGGAAGTATCGAAATTTTTATCTAGAAGGAGTCCTGCATCTATACACCTTTAAACTACACCTTCACACAGTTAGGTTCTGTAATGTACGTCGGTTTACTGCAAGAATTAAGGAAGATGTGAGTATTAATTGTTCTCCGGTCATTTATTTAAAATTGAGCACACTTAAGCCCATTAAGATGAAGTCTTTAATACAGAAAATCAGCCATTTTTAAGGACAAGTATATGAACAAATACCTAAATACCTAAATACAAATACTCTGTGATAACTGTAAAAACTGGTCCAATGCTTCTTATCTCGAGATAAGATCAGATAAGAGAACAAAACTTGACCTTAATTAATCCTGAAGGAAATTAGGAATTAGGAAGTCATTTATTTAAAGCCCATTTCAAAGCGTAAACACTTCCACTTTGAATTCAGAAATCAGCTATTTTTAAGAATTTGAAACAATACCTGAACAAATACTTCAATACAAATACTTAAAGGTGCAACATTGATTGGTCGATTGATTGATTGACTGACTGACTGATTGATTACTGGAAAATAACCGGAAAATATGTGTTTTTGTTTTTTTGTTGTTGTTTTTTTTTTTTAAAAACCCGTTTAAGCCGTGCAAAAGTATATTAAGTGGCTGAGAAAACATGTTTAGAAATCTTAACTTGACTTACTGTTTGAAATGCTTGTTTGTGTTTGGATGCGCCTCCTGTAAGTCATGTCATAGACACTTTACTCGACAGGTCCCCATAGATCCTGGGGGCGGAGCTTTGTGAGCATGTGCGGGAATGTCGGAGTGAAAAATCGAGACTTAACCATTACACACCTAATCTTACTGAATTCACCTTTAATGCGCCTTTAATAAATCAACCTGATGTAAACTTTCTAATCTGTGATATCTATGGAAAGCTTTTTACATTACGATAAGATATGAAGATGAATCTCTATTCATTTCGTTGATTGTACTGCCGGATCTTTATGATTGACGTATTCTCCGGTGATTTACTTCAAATTGAGCCCATTTCAAAGCTTTAACATGTAAGCATAAAGGTTTTATTAAAGGAATTTTAAGTAAGTATCTGAACAAAACTTGAAATATTTAATGAAGATACCTGATGTAAACAGGTCATACATTCTGCTCTGTGATATCTGTAAAAAAACAAAAAAAAAATAGTCCCACTGGACCACAGGGTGTGTGCAGTGTGAGAGAGACCTCTAAGGGCTAAGAGTAAAAACTGTCCCAAACCTGCTCTTAAAAGAAATCACAGCTCACATTTCATCGCATCAGCACTCCTTCCTAGACAATCTGCATTTCCCGATTAAGAGCTACTGAATACGCCTAAATAGCAGCGTCTTTCTCAGCAGGGCTCGATTTTGCAACAGGTGAATGTCTTTACCATGTGCGAGTGCCTCTGTGCCTTGTGTGTCTTATGTTACTGTAGATCTCCGGTTCTAATGATGCCAAGCTCCGTTGCATGCCAGGCTACCAGATCACGTATTCATATCTCACATGGCGGGGGGAAATAAGAGGCTGACACCTTAAAATCACACACAGCCCTGGATAAAGTTGTCGCTCAGGATCACCTGTCCGTGAATCTACAGTGAAACAACTGAAAGTTACAGACGGGGTGAAACGGACAGCGGGAATGTGTGAGACATCTTACGCATGTGAGACCTTTAAAAGGAGGTCATGTACCAGTGCGCACTCCGTGACTCCATTTCACACATCTTTCCCTGTGGTTTGGACAAGAGTGTAATATCTAAAGCAAATGAAGTTCACGCGACGTGATGAGCGTTCAAATATACCAAAGAACACAGCAACAAGGACGTGACGTCATGTCTCATGTCTCAAAGATACCGAGAAGCTCTGAGGAAACGATACAGATTTAACCCCCGTCTGCAAATAAACACGCCTGTGACCGAACGTTTTCATTTCTCCGTCTGAGTACGTTTGAAAATCATTCAGAAATCCTTCAAATTAGCAAACGTCTGTAGAAATACTGCATGCAGCTGCACAAATGGCAAAACGCAGCAAAAATCGTCAGTGTCATAATTATGATAAACAACCTATAGTGCTTGTGTTAGTCCTTCTGAACAGGAAGTCAGAGCGGTATCCTGTTGAAGTGCTTGAGTAACCTACACAACCGCCGGTAGTCTTCAAGATACACCATGACACGCCCCTTCTGAATCGAAACAAACCTGACAGTAGCTTGGCGGGCTAGCTAAATCTGGAGAACGGTTCAACGAGTGTTTACCGAGAGAATCCTCAACGGTGTATAATCACGTTCTTGCACAGTCTGAGAAAGCAACATATTCCACCCAAGCCCCAAGTCAGTAGAACACCTCTGAAAACCATCGGTCACGTAATCAAGACCTCCTCCAAATTCCACACTCTTCTAAAATACAAACGATCAACTTCAAGGGTTTTGGGGGGTTTTTTTTCCTCAAACAAGCGATGGTTGGAGAAGGGGATAGTGTGCAGCCAAAAAACACAGATAAACCAAGGCACACCTCTGGAGGCTGGGCATATAGTGTTCTAGAGGGCATTTTAATCGGATAATTATGAAGATTTGGACAAATATGAATCATCAAAAGAAATGTATTGTTTTTCTGGAAGTGGCAACCTGTCAAATTAAAACACGCACTTCTCCAAAACATTTTTTCCTTGATATATTATAGTATTGTATGAGTGTCCGTAGCACTAAGGGACGGTTACAGAACTCTCTGAAACGCTCATTTCGATTTCTGTTTTGATTTCTCGTTATCTCTAGGAAATTTAACCCGGTAAGCACAGTAAGTAGGTGTTAATTCAACACAACCGTTACCTAAACACTAAACACTGCAGTGGTACATTTAATACCGCAGGTGATAATACAACACAATAGGATTTTATTCAGCACTACTTGTAATACATACACAGCGAAAACTCTAGTGTTGAATTAAGACATCTAATACATGCATTAATCCAAATAAAAACACGTACAGTATAAACATCAGCTGTACAAGTGAAATCAACTATATCAGGGTCGATAATTTTAATTACAACACTTAACATACAGCGCTGTTCAACACTGGAGTAGATCATTTGGTATTATTTGAACAATGTAAGCGTTGAATAAACACTGTAGTAGATCATTTGGTATTATTTGAACAATGTAAGCGTTGAATAAACACTGTAGTAGATCATTTGGTATTATTTGAACAACTAGTATTGAATAAACACTGTAGTAGATCATTTGGTATTATTTGAACAACTAGTATTGAATAAACACTGTAGTAGATCATTTGGTATTATTTGAACAATGTGAGCGTTGAATAAACACTGTAGTAGATCATTTGGTATTATTTGAACAATGTAAGCGTTGAATAAACACTGGAGTAGATCATTTGGTATTATTTGAACAATGTGAGCGTTGAATAAACACTGGAGTAGATCATTTGGTATTATTTGAACAACTAGTATTGAATAAACACTGTAGTAGATCATTTGGTATTATATGAACAACTAGTATTGAATAAACACTGTAGTAGATCATTTGGTATTATTTGAACAATGTGAGCGTTGAATAAACACTGGAGTAGATCATTTGGTATTATTTGAACAATGTGAGCGTTGAATAAACACTGGAGTAGATCATTTGGTATTATTTGAACAATGTAAGCCTTGACTTAGGAATTAGACTAACACTGTATTAGTTGTGAGTTAATGCTGTGGGACACAGTGAGGTTCATTGAACACTTAAATAATTAAGTTAGGCCACTCGTGTTAATGAACACCGTATAATTCAGTGCAACAGTTCATTTAATAGCGCAGGTGTTAATTACGTAAAGCGATCTGTGCGTAGGGAATATTTCTGTGTGCTTTTTCTGTGTAGCTCTTTAAGGATAAAAGACTGAATAGTACAATTATTTACTATTTGATTACATATAGTATACGCTCTCAGAATAAAAAGGGTACTAAACTGTACCTTGAGGTGATTCTGTCAATCAAGAGTGCCTCTTTTGTTCCTTTAACATGTATTTAACTTTAACACTTGGAAATGTAGAAACAGTGCACCTTTAAATCGATTTAAGGTAAGTTATTGGAGCTCAAGCATCACTTAATTAATTCTTAGCGTACTGCTTTTACAGTCCATGGTTATCAATATGGGGTCTGAAACCCCCCCAGGGGTCCGTGAAGTGTAGCCTGGTGGTGGTGAAAATCACAGCCCGCCTTTATGCCAGCTATATTTATTGACTTTTTATAGTTATCGCCCTATTTAACTGGTGACGTGACGCAAATGAGTTTAATCCAAAGCTCAATAACTCAAGAAACAAAGAAAGTCCGTGAATAAAACGCTCCAAAATATGTCCACGATATCTCTGTACACGTTTAACCAATTAATCTAACACTTGGAGAGTTTATTTGAAGGATCCTGGTTGTTAATTTAATCTGTACTGAATGGGTCTGTGATATATTTTTTTTATAAACAGTTAATTGGGTTAAAAGAACCCCAAATGCACATTTCCAGGTAAAAGATACACATAAGATACACATGATTTTTGGGGGAAGGAGGAGGGGGGTTGTGTCTGAGAGTGTATTAATAAAGCTGTAGGCTATTAATTCAGGAATCATGCCAGTCCTGATACTGAATTTCTCCTAACTGCCAGTGCAAAATCCATCATTAGGGAGCTAAAGGGTGCCAATACTTTCAGATCCATCTGCTCTAAAGGGGGTAATGTGTAATTTGTTGATAAAGGGGTTATTATAGTGTCCTCAACACACACACACTCACACACACACACACACACACACACACACACACACACACACTCACTCACACACACACTCACACACACACACACAGCAGCTCCATGCTGAACCTCAGCGCGCTCTTTAGATAAATGAAACTCCTCTCGTTCTTTACCTTGTCCGTTAAACCCGTAGTTTCCGTTAAACAGCGGTGTTTAAGGCCCAGGCTTCTTCAAATCTCCGTGTCTACACGCTCGCGCTGAGCTTACACCGAGTGCGCGCGCGGCTGCTCTACACACACACACATACACACACATACACACGCGCGCGCGAAACCTGAGAGTTTACTTCAGGTACCATCACCATCTTACACGCACGCGCGCGCGCAAACACACACCCATCCACCCACCCACACCCACACACACACACACACACACACATACATACATACATACATACATACACGCACAAACAGATGCGCGCGCGCAAACCCTTAACGGGAAGGTTAGATTACTGTTAGGAACACTTTATCTAGGAACGTGTCCATTTGGGATAACCTTCAGGGATAACACACACACACACACACGCATGTGCTCCACCATGCTTTCGGCAAGCATCAGCAAACACACACACGCACGCACACGCGCACACACACCGCCAGGCTTAATGGATGTCAACAATGAGGCACGCGGTGTAAAAGAGAAGGGAAAGGATGCCTCCTTCAAACCTTTGGGGCCCTGAAGACCTCGCTGTTGAATTAATAACGATTCTGATTGGTCAGAATGTGTTGATGAATTTTCTATAACAGCAGCTCTGAAAGTAGTTCTGGCTGCAGGGCAAATCACCGGTTCATACGACTGCGCAAGTTTTAATTGTTCTAAAAGTTGTTATAGTAACAACTCAAGGCACCTGTATGGACGACGATCTAGATCACTCCTTATTATTATTTTTTTTAGAAATGTTTAACAAACAAAAACAAGATGCACGGAGACATGTGTTTCACATTAATGGAAGGAGTCTCCAGTGTCAGAAAGTTTTTCCCCCCGCCACGGTTTCTTGTATGCGTGACAAGCTGAATCTGCGCTGAACCTTTGCAGATCCTTAAACGTAACTCTAGATGTATAAAAAGTGCAACATGTCATTTAATACATTTAAAATATGAATCTCCTACACGTTGCGTTGGTATAAGAGGAATAAAGCAGTTCATGGCATGCTGTTATTGGAAAAGAATCAACGTCATGGTAGTTCGCTTCATCACACCACTCCAGGTGATTATTTTCTTACAGTAGCTTTGTTTTATTCCTAAGTGTCTTCTACGTGTGCCTTCAGACCTAAGTGTGCAGCATCACGGTGTAGGATATATCCATCCATTTTCTGTACAACTTATCCTACACGTATCCTCACGAGGAGCCTGGAGCCTATCCCGGAGAACTCGGGGAACAAGGCGGGGGACAACCTGGACGGGGTAACAACCCATCGCAGGGCACAATCACATACACGCTCACACACTACGGACAATTTGGAAATGCCAGTCGGCCTACAGCGCATGTGTTTGGACTGGGGGAGGAAACCGGAGTACTTTGAGGAAACCCTCGAAGCACGGAGAACATGCAAACTCCGCACACACACACACACTCCGCACACACACACGCACAGGGTGGAGGTGGGACTCAAATCCCCAACACTTGATGGGCTACGCAAATGTACTAACCACTAAGTCACCATGCCCACAGGGAATATTATACACCTCCCAAACAGGAAAGTGTGTGTGTGTGTGTGTGTTGTCACATGTCAGGCACTTCTCTGTTTGGGAGGTGTATGGTGATTCTGCACACACTCGCACAGACACGGCGCCTTACGGCTTCTATTGCAGGCTCATCAGTACACTTCCCAGCGTGTTAATGTGTGTGTTCATTTATGTGGCATGGCCGCGTACAGCACACGTTGAGAACACGGGCATGACGGAGCGGACATGTGGAACTCGAGCAAATGTTGTTCGGTCTGCGTGCAGGTTTCGGGCCAGAGTATTTTCTAGACCGTTTAGATACACTGTCGACAAGTATACATGAAATATAGCAATAATTCATCATTTTAAAAGCCTGATGTTCTCATCAAACAGGGGGGAAATGTTTAACAGGAAATGGTTTACGTAATTCTTTATCGGCTCTATCGATCCATCTACTGAATGGTGAGACGTCTTTTGACAGACAAATAAAACAAGTAAATAAAATAAAATTCCATATCCAAATCATTAATTAACCAATAAAAAGCATGCTTTATTCCTCTTATACCACAGCGATTCCAACTGTTGAACATTAGTTAGTTAGTTCCTGATCTCACATATGTTATAGCAGCTACAAACAGCCTTTCGCTCACCAGACTCTCTTCTTTCTCTATTTTGTAGTCAGTAAGGCAATAATAATAATAATAATAATAATAATAATAATAATAATAATAATAATAATCGCAGCTTGTTGTGTTACAGAGAAACTGCAAGGTGTAAACTCTTCTGTCCTGGAGATGTCGTAAACTTAAAGCTACAGGTCTGGCTGTTAAAAAGCGCCGACACTGGAGACTCCTTCCATACGTAAATGTTAAATCAACATTTCCTTACAGAAAATTTCACCATGCCAGCGATTACACACGTTTAAAAAATCCGTCCGTGTTATCACAGGTCAGCGTAATAGTCTGCGTTCTAAAGCTGCGACATGTGCCGTTGATCATCCTCCGTGCTTCCTTTGCCCCGCTCGACTGGTCTGAAACTAACAAACACATTCTGAACGCTATTTTTGGTGAATATGAGACAATGCTGAATGCACAAGTGCAGATCAGAGCTTTTTGCTTTTGACTGTGGGAGGACAAAAACAGGATGCGTCATGAATAGAGTGCTTTCATGTACAAATGGATTTCCAAGAAGCCGGTTCATGCCCTGAATGTGTTCTCTCAGACGCTTCTAAAAAAAATTTTACAAATCAGATCACCCAGTCTGAACGGTTTAACTCAAGAGCTTAGTAATCTGAAGAATGTCACGCTTGAAACGATGTTTTCTGCTGCGATCGCTCGATGTAATGCCTTATTTTCCTCTTATACAACAGCGTTGTTGAATTCTCAATTCTGATTGGTCAGATGGGGTTGATTAGTTTGCTATAACAGCAGCTCTTACAATAGTGCGCCGGCAAAACACAGGTTTATATTTAAGCATTCATAATGTGCTAATATGTTATCGTTTCTATAGTAATAACTCGTTCAATAACTCTTTTTTTGTTTTTGTTTTTTAGAGACAGAGAGAGATAGATAGAGAGAGAGAGAGAGAGAGAGAGAGAGAGAGAGAGAGAGAGAGAGAGAGAGAGAGAGTAAGTAGTGAAAGAACATCTGTTTATAGGGAGCCAAAGTGATAACAGGAATTAAGGTGAGACTGACATTCCACCATATTAAATGTAACTATAAATGGATAAAAAATAAAGGTGTTCTTTAACAATCGAAAATTCCTGTGGTTTAAGAGGAATAGAACACTTCAGAATAGGCTTTCATAGGAAAATAATTTACTCTGTAGTAGCCATGTTGATTATTTTCCTATAACTCATGTCCCCTCACACACACACACACACACACACACACACACACACACACACACACTTTTTTTAATCCATATTAATCATTAAGTTCACTCTTTTAGTGATCAGCCACCCATTAACCGTGGACAGGTTCACAATTTACTAAAATAAAATGTCAATAATTTCCTCTTTACACTAAACATAGGCGATCAGCAACATGTTTGGTGTCTGAGTTTTGATTTAGTAATAGACTGGTGCTTTAAAGCTAATGCAGCTAACGAGAAAGGGACGCTTATAGCCCCCAGTTTGGTTGTGTGAATCATCGCACACTTGTTTCACAGACATGGAGCCTAATATTAGTCAGCGGTATTTGTGGTATTTGCAAGTGTGAAATGCTACTCTGTTCAAGAAATATGCTGTCAATTCCACCTGCTCCAAACACACCTGTCACACCGCAACTTTCATTCCCGCTATACCTCAATTTCACGTCGCGAGTTCAGCTTCTGTGTGTGGCATGAGGGCTCCACCTGCTGGTCACTGCGTGTAGTGCATCACAAAGAAATGATACTCGTGACAATATTATCCGATTATTCAAATAAATTGGGTTGGTTAATGCATGTTTACTGCAATTGTGGTGCTTTTTTTGTGTGACTTTAAAATACGGCAATGAAATGAGCTTCAACTATGGGCTTCTACAGTGGTTTAAAATGGTCTAACAATGGTCCTAACTATACAAAAGTGTTACATCCTCCAGAAATGTCATTTATTGTGCATTAAAACAAATCAGGTTGATAGATAATAGGCCATACAGATCAGATCAGCTTGATAGATAATACAATACCACACCCATACAAATGCCTCAATTTAAAAAAATAATAATAATCAGCCATAGTTTGGAACAGAAAATCAAATTATGGTCATTATTGTCTGGTTTTACAAAAAAAAAAAAAAATGGCAATGAGTCATTTGGAGCCGAAGGAATTGACTCTTATTGGTGAACTGAACCAAATAAACTGACTCAATGAAAAGGCAGATTTCTCATCACTACTTGGAACCCTCAGGGATAAGGGAAACACTTTGTTGTAAAATTACAATGCATGACCTTACTCCTCATATATACACCGATCAGCCATAACATTAAAACCACCGACATGTGAAGTGAATAACATTGATAATTTCATTACAGTGGCACCTGTAAAGAGGTGGGATATATTAGGCAGCAAGTGAACCGTCAATTCTCAATGTTGACGTGTTGGAAGCAGGAAAAATGGGCAAGTGTAAGGGTCTGAGCAACGTTGACAAGGGCCAGATTTGATGGGTAGATGACTGGATCAGAGCATCTCTAAAACAGCAGGTCTTTTGGGGTGTTCCTGGTATGCAGTGGTTAGTACCTACCAAAAGTGGTCCAAGGAAGAACAATTAGTGAACCGGCGACAGGGTCATGGCAGCTTCGTACGGGACTGGGCAGCCGCAGACCGGTCAGAGTGCCCATGCTGAGCATCAGAACTGAACCATGTTCACTGTTCTGCTGGGAAACCTTGGGTCCTGGCATTCATGTGGATGTTACTTTGGCACGTCCCACCTACCTAAACATTCTTGCAGACCAAGTACACTCCTTCATGGCAATGGTATTCCCTAACGGCAGTGGATTCTTTCAGCAGGATCATGCATCCTGACACACTGCAAAAACTCTTCAGGAACGGTTTGAGGAACATGACAAAGAGTTCAAGGTGTTGACTCGGCCTCCAAATTCCCCAGATCTCAATCCGATCGAGCGTCTGTAGGACGTTCTGTACAAACAAGTCCGATCCATGGAGGCCCGACCTCGCAACTTACAGGACTTAAAGGATCTGCTGCTAACGTCTTGGTGCCAGATACCACAGCACGCCTTCAGAGGGTCAGAGCTGTTTTGGTGACCCAAGGAGGATCTACACAATATTAGGCAGGTGGGTTTAATGTTATGGCTGATCGATGTATATATGACTGTATGGTGGAGACAGAGTGACTGTCATTTTCATAAGGAGACAAAAAGAAAGAGAGAGACGAGACTCATATTTGATGCTGCAAATGGCTGGTCTTCAAATGTAAACAGTTTACTCTTTTCTATCTGACTATTTTTTAAAAACATCTGAGACCATTCAGATATGTTTAGATAGCGAGTCATATAAAATAACTGTTTTAAGTTTTGATATACATGATAAAAACAAAATTATGTAAATACATGTAAGTGTTAAATATAAATATAAATGTTACGTGTAAATATTGAAATTGGTATTATATGTAAATGTTACATTTACATTTACAATTTATATTAAAAATGATATGTAGTGTTAAATATCAATTTTAAAAAATTTACATTCAGTATTTATGTTTAACATTTAGATTAATGTCTAATATTTACATTTATATTTAGATTTAACTTGCACCGTAATGTTGAACGTAAAACTATTATTCACATGAATCACTGAAGATAAGCAGCTCTTTTATCTGTCTTTTTAATATCTGAGGCCATTCTGAAATCTGTCCTTCACTATATCGCAGTGGTACATAGTAAACATAACTGTAGCTTTAGCCTAGTTTTTTTAGGGGAGAATGTTCTGTGGATTGATGAGTTGAAAGTGGAACTGGTTGGAAGACAGGACTCCTGTTACATCTGGCCTAAACCAAACACAGAATTCCGCAAGAACATCATTCCTACAGTCAAGCATGGTGGAGGAAGTGTGATGGTGTGGGGATGCTTTGCTGCTTCAGAGTCTGGGCAACTTACAATAATTGAGGGAAACATGAATTCTGCTCTCTGCCAGAAAATCCTAAAGGAGAATGTCCGGTCTGCAGTCCGTAAGTTGAAACTCAAGCGCAACTGGATTATGCAGCAATACAATGATCAGAAGCATTTGGTAGCAGTTATTGCTGATAAAGGTGGCACAACCAGATTTTAAATTTAAGGGGGCAATTAGTTTTTCACATGGGTGACAGGTGTTGGATAACTTTTTATTTTTGCTTCAATTAAAAACAATATAAATTCAAAACTTTATTGCATTTTTACTCGGGTTGTCTTTGTTGTATTTCGTTTGAAGATCTAAAACTAATTTGTATGAGATATACACAAAACAGAAGAAATCAGGCAAATACTTTTTCACAGCACTGTATCTATTTCCATAAAAATAATGGCTGCATTATCAAGCCACAGTCGCTGTCAAGACACAGTCTAGCTGCACTGACTGCAATGCAGAAGTCAAAATCCTCATAATATTTTTAATAAATAAATAAATAAATAAATAACTGAACTCAATATGGACCACACGTAGTGATCAGGTCAGCTGTGTATCATCCATGTTGACTAAAAGGCTTAAAGGTCGCCATTAACCGCCATACAACGTTGTCTATAAATGCCATTCCTTTCTTTATAGCATCTTCCTGTACTGAGAAAGATCCACTCACATCCTGAATAATTCCTTAGTGGTCCATCCGTCCTCTTCTCCTCCATAAGAACAGATCCCAGAGCACATTCCTCCTGAAGCCTGTTGGAGAGTTCAGCGGTCGAAACAAGCCACACCGTGGTCTTAAAAAAGAACGCTGATGGGAATGAACATGTCATCTACAGTAGGGTTCAAGAAACCGACACTGAGAATTCTTTTCAGATTTCCAGCTATAGAAATGTAAACACTTCTGAAATTTTATATCATTCGAATAAGATTGTGTCATTGTGTTCGAATGAAACGAAAGCAGCAGGGACATTAACACGTTTGCACAGAGTGTCAGTACCAAATGGTGATCGTTATAAGATGACCAAAGTTACTGTTTAAATAATAAATGATGTAGCGACATCATAAATAAGTCCTTGGTGGAAAAAAAAAAAAAACAAACTTAAGAAAATGGTGTGCATTCATACACTGATTAATATTTTTTAAACATATATTATTGTTTACCTGATCGAGTAAGGAATAAAACACTTGGGGGCGTGCTGTTACAGTAAAATAACCAATGACAGGGTGGTGTGATGAATTGGAGTTATTGTGGAGCCCCAAATTTTCTAATAACAACACTTCCTGAATTGATTTATTCCTCTCATACCACAATTGCCAGCGCTAACCAACTTTTATTAATTAAAGTATGTATATTTTACTCGGGGCGGCTGTGGATCAGCGGTAGAGTGGGTTGTACACTAATCGTAGGTTTGGCGGTTCGATTCCCAACCCACGTGACTCCACATGCCGAAGTGTCCTTGGGCGAGACACTGAACCCCAAGTTGCTCCCGATGGCAAGTTAGCGCCTTGCATGACAGCTCTGATACCACTGGTGTATGAGTGAGTGTATGTGTGAGTGGGTGAATGAGACACAGTGTAAAGCACTTTGGATAAAAGCGCTATTTAAGTGCAGAACATTTACCATTTACTTGTACAATTTATAGTTCAATTTAATGCTGTTGAAAGTCCGTGAAACAAGTTAGTTCTTATCATCCATCATGTTATAAAAGCTTTATAAGACAAAAAAAAAAAAAACACAGCATGTCATGTTACCGAGAACCTGCAAAGTGTAAACTCATCTGTCCTGGAGACTTTTCCAAGCTAAAGCTTTACCTGTTACAAAGCACTGGCACGGAAGACTCCTTACGTGAAGATTGAATATAATGTCTCCTCACAACATTAAGCTTTCTGAAGGTGTTTATGTGGAGCGTCCGCCGTACTATAAAAATGACAACATATTAGGAAGCGCATTAATATAAACCTGGGATTTGCCTTTCAGTGGCACTACAGTCAAAGCTGCTGTTACTGAAAATTAGTCAACACCTTCTGACCAATCAGTATCCAGAATTCAAAAGCGCTGTGATATAATTTCATTAAAGCCAGCTCTTCATTAAACCCAGACACAAACTATGTATGTTTGACTACGTTTACTTCTCATAAACGCTAAAGGATGCCTATCCTCAAACACAAGCACTATCTGCCTATTCCAGTCTTTCTAACTCACCATCTCACCATCCCACAAAATACCTCTAATACCCCTGCCATTAACCCGTGCTCCTCATAGTGAGAACAATGTTTGGACATACTGATACTCTCCTCCGAGAGCGATTAAAGCGGAGCCTCATCACTCAGTAATCGCTCATCACTCAGTGACGAGGCTCCGCTTTAATTGCTCTCAGTCTCCAGCCTCCAGGCCTTGTATGGTTCATCATGGTGTCTCATATGGTTCAGGCTGTCGCTCTAGTTTTAGGCTGGCAGTTCTGGATGGGGATATAAAACCCACTGGAGCTCATTCCTCTCTGCCTCATTTCAAAGCTTCCTTCTAATTCTCTCTCTCTCTCCTACTGCCTTTATCATGGCACCAAAGAAAGTAGAGCCCAAGAAGGAGGCAAATAAAGCAGTTGCATCTGAACCAGAGAAGCCCAAGGATCCTGACTTTGACCCAAAGAGCATTGCAGTGAGTAATTCAGGCACTTGTGTGATAAATAATTCATTCACTAATCATGGGTGTTGAAGAATAATTATTAAAGAATTAAGGAAAAGAGATAGAACTTTATTCTATGCCTTTATTTGTGTGTGTTTTTTTCCCCAAAATGATATTGAAATGCTGTTTTCTTTTCTTTCAACCAGAATGGAAATAATATTTTTGTAACATCATTAAATTTACCAGTCTAGTATATGGGTAACATAAAAAAAATTTCAGATTTATTTTTCATGATATGATGTCACATCCATAGTACTGATTGTATGTTAATCATGGTCATCAGTGTATGTTAGTATATATAGCACAGTATATATCTCAAATCTGACTGGTTGCTCCAACAGTTTTGGCTGCAAGGTAAATCATATGTTCTAATATGTTATCACATTTATACTAACAGCTCCTTCACAGGGACTTTTATGGTATATGCTCCACATAGTATAAAATTAATCATAAATGGACTACAAATCATGTTGTTATTCAACAAATAAGATGTATTATTTTGTATTGATGTTGTGAAGATTTCGGTGAAGATTTTATTTAGAATTCTTGGAAGGAGTCTCCGGTTTCAGCCCTTTGTAACTGTCAGACGTAAAGCTGTAAATTTAGGTTTCAAGAGACAGAAAAAAGAGACACAGGTTAAGGAATGACTGTAAATCGATATTATATAAAGTAAGAGATGTAACTCTAAATGGATAAAAAAAAAAGGATGATGTTTTATTCTTTAAATAATAAAAAAATGAAATGGCTGGTCAATTGCTGTGGTATAAGAGGAATATCGCATAATGATGGTAACGGTAACTCCACTTGACCTTGGGCCGCATCACACCACCCCATTGGTTTATTGATTATTTTTCCTATTACAGTTGGGGATGTGGTAATGAATTTCCATTCTTTCCAACATATGTACCCATTTTGTTTCTTGGAAAAGATAGTGTGTACCGGTAACACAGGAGGTATTTCTTTATTGAGGTATCTCATCAGTAATCTCCTGAGGTAGTGGTGGCCAGAGGCCATTTGTTTCTCATAAAAACCTCCTCTTCATCAGAAATCCATGAAACAATGAATTAGTTTTCCTCTCCAATAATGTACGATCTTGAGATCTGCTTCCACAGGTCTACTTTTCCGGAAAGTGAAAAATATCAACCAAGTCCAAATAACATCATGAGCATTTCGTTAAATATGCTCACTGCAGTCCTCATGTCTTTCCAGTCCATGTTCACATCCTTCTACACAATTGGCGTTCTACATTAGAGCTCCCTTGTTGGAGCCTAACATGCCTGTGATCTAGTCTTAACCCAACCTTTACCCCAGGGATGGGGCAGAAGGATGGAGTTTCCACATTGCTACCCTGGTTCTGAAACAGCTGTCTGTTATTCTTAGATCTTGTAATTGGTGGTGGAAATACAGGAATGACCTCGAACAGGCTGCTTCTTCTCGAGGGTATGGTGAGCATCTGTAGCGCCGATGAGTGGAGCGCAGACAGTTGGGTAACATTTGGTACAAACTTAGTGTGGGTGGTCCTTCCTTTGGTGCTCTTGTTGAAACTCAGGGGTTACTCAGGGTTACTTTCTAGTGACCGGGAGGCTGTGAGTTCAAATCCCAAAACTGTTAGAAACCCACTTTTGGTCTTTTAAACCTCAACTGCAAAGTTCTATGCTTCAATAGTAGTCTGCGTCTCGAAACTGAAGCTTCTTCAAGATTTCTATGGATAGTGAATGTTAGGAAAAAAATCGGGTGTGGTGTTCTACATAGAAATGTTAAGGTGTCCTTCAAGGGATAAGCTGAAGAAACTTTAATAAATGTGTCTGCCGATTAAAAGAATTCCAGGTCTTATTTTTCATCAAGACAAAGATTATACCACCTTTATAATCCTTAGAGCTTTGGTAACTTTTGTTACCATTTAGGGAAAAAAGAAGTGCTATAGGGACTGGCAATGGTTTAGAAAGGGGATGAACATCAACAGATTAAGAGATAGCTACAAAAGATAGGTTAAGAGGAGGTAATATGAACCTCAGTGATTTCACACTCTATATTAATGCTGCTGTCTTCTAGAATGGGTTCCTCTGGGGTTCTTTGAATGGTGAATGCTTCTGCTTGGAATATTTTCTGAAAAGGAAACCCTATGTTGTAGGTTTCTGCATACATCCTTTAAGAGTTTCCTTTAGGATGCTAAATGAAACCTTGTTTTTTTTCACAGCCTTCTCTAAGTAATTATCAATTGCATGGTTTTCATTCATTCATCTTCAGTAAGCATTATCAGGGTTATGGTGGATCCAAAGTCCCTCCTGGAGACACTGTGGTGAGGCAGGAATACAACCTGGATGGAACGCCAGTCAACTGCAAACACAAATTCATTCACACCTGGGATAATTTATTGGTATAGTTTTGGGAGGTGGGAGGACACTGGAGAACCTGGAAGGAGCCACACATTCACGGGAAGAACGTGTAAAACTCTGTGCAGACAGGAACCAGAGCGCAGGACCCAAACTGGGACCCATGGCAATTCTAACCACCATGCAACCCTTTCAAAAACACAATTCAGTGTCAGAACAAATATAAACAAGGTGTTGTAAGATGAAGACAGGATGGATCCAGTGCTATAATTAACAATATCATGTTATATTCAAAATCAAAAAGCATAAGATATCACCAATGTTAAAAGCATAGATGACCAAATAATCCACAGGGGGCACACAAGAGGAAAACCAATAAGGACAGATTGTATGTGGTGTGCTGTGCTATGGTGTAAGGTGCTTTGTAAATGACACGTCACTATCTGTTGCCTCTCGTCCTAGATTGAGTTCACCACAGATCAGATTGAAGGTAAGGATTTATTTATTTAATTGTGGTTCATCTTGCCAAACTCAAGTACACATTATACCGTTTTGATTAAATCATCTGTGAGTTTGTTCAGGAGTAAAGCAGAATACACTATATAAGTAATGTATTAATATTAACAGCCAAAATGTGGAGCATTCTTTCATTTTGGCGTTCCAGTCAGAAAAAAGTTCACCAGACAAAAATATCGTATAATTTTTCAGTGATTTAAACCTGAACAAATGTAGCCGTAGTCGACATGATGTCAACATACATATTGGGCCACGTCATGTGTACTAAATATTATTCTATAAGGTATTAGTCTACATTTCATTTAATTAATTTAATTACATTTGGTTTGGTTTACAGTTTACAAGTAAACAAGTTTAGAGGGACAATCAAAAGAACCTTCAAAATATAAAAACCAAAGAAAGTGAATTAATTAAATGTCACTGAATATAAGCAAAACATTTCCCACCAAAATATTGGAGGAAAAAAGTTGAAAACTCATTAAAAAAAAAACAACAACAACACAATTCCAAGGTCTCAAAATTTCCTTTTGCTGAGGTTGCGTAACAGTGGAATGATATTATAAGAAATTATGATTTCTAAGTTTTATTTTTAAAATCACAAAAAATTCATATTTATTGAGGAAAACAAAATTAAATTATATGTTCCCTTGGTACTGTGAGTTCCACTTACGTACTTACAGCATAGAGGTACTATCTGATGATATCCACACTACTCCTAATAGTGTATTAATATCATATTATTATATCACTCAGTCCTACCTCATATGATCCAATATAGATGAAATAATGTCCTTATAACTTTTATAAATTTGATAGGATTTTATAACGAGTTTATTCTCTGTCCTAACAGAGTTCAAAGAGGCCTTCATGCTGTTTGATAGAACACCTAATGGAGAAATGAAGATCTCTTACTCTCAGTGTGGAGATGTGATGAGGGCTTTGGGCCAAAATCCTACCAACTCTGAAGTCATGAGGGTGCTGGGTAAACCAAAACCTGAAGGTCAGAGGTTCAAAGCCACTGCAATACCACTGTTTGGTTTATTTTGTTATTCTTTTATTTACATAATGATCTAATTGTCTGCTACATTATTTAATCCAGCATAAAATAATCCACGTTTAGGGTCTTGTGTTTAATGCGATCAGTGTTTCTGATTGTCACCTGATCTTCTTCAGAACTGAACACCAAGCTCATGGACTTTGAGACCTTCCTGCCCATGTTCCAGCACGTGTCCAAGTCAAAGGACCGCGGCACGTTTGAGGACTTCGTGGAAGGGTTGCGGGTCTTTGACAAAGAAGGAAATGGCACCATAATGGGAGCAGAGCTTCGGCATGTTCTACAGACATTAGGTAAATAAAATACATTTACATTTACAATTTCTTTTGGCAGATGCTGTTATCCAGTATGATTTACAAGTGAGACGTCTACATTGGTGATTACCTCAAATGTGATGATCAACCAAAACATTTGTTCTTTTTTTGCATTAAATTGAAGATACAAGGTTAATGCAGCTACCAAGTGGCTGTTTTCTTGTTGTGCATAGGTTCTTCACTGATTTCATACAGACTTGCATGCTTTTCTTTTAACGCAATTTGGTGTCCTTCAACCACCCCCCCCCCCCCCCCCCCCCCAGCCCTTGCAAAAAAATGAGTGAAGGTGGAATTGCTCCAAAAAGCTGAAATGTATGCAGATATTAATATTAGCATTCATTTGAGCCAACATTTCTTTTAACCCCCCCATCTATTCTTTAACATTATTCTGGGAGACAGACGTCCTTTACTTGCAGCAACATTATGCAGGCTTAATAAAAAGGTTGTAGTTGGTGTGAATTCTGTGATGTAGTGAATCCAATCACTGAGTCCTGGATAAATCCTGTAGGGGAGAAAATGTCAGAACGGGAGGTCGAACAAGTGCTGGCAGGACAAGAGGACGCTAACGGCTGCATCAACTACGAAGGTAATATCAGTGTTTTAACCATACCCTGAATCGCATCCTTAAAAAAAAAAAAATTCCTCGCAGAAAACTTCATCCTATCAAGGATGATGTTTTTCTTCTTTATATAAAAAGGACTTTTAATCAGTATACTGTTAGTCGTAGATTATGTGGAGGATCTGCACATCTGTATAATTCCCAGGCATCTTACTGCAGGTTATTAATTTAATATTACTGTCTGTTTATTTTCTCACAGCTTTTGTTAAATACATCATGTCTGGATAAACTTGATATCAGAGGTGAGTCACTGGAGTTACAGTGTGTTAGCATTGATTGTCTGCAAAGCAGTCGTGCATATATCTCATATAAATAAAGAAAACTTACACAATTCTGTCTCTCTTTCAGGATTTTCAGTCCTGCAGTGTCTGGAACCCCCCAAAAAATTGGAGAACAAATCTATTCACACAAATGTATTTTTTCCCCATAATTTAAAAAAATTATTCAAACGGGGGCAGTGGTGGCTTGGCGGTTAAGGCTTTGGGTTACTAATCAGAAGGTCGGGGGTTCAAGCCCCAGCACTGCCAAGCTGCCACTGTTGGGCCCTTGAGCAAGACCCTTAACCCTCTTTGTTACATAGGTGCTGTATCAAGGCTGACCCTGTGCTCTGACCCCAACTTCCTAACAAGCTGTGGTATGTGAAGAAAAATAATTTCACTGTGCTGTGATGTATATGTGACCAATAAAGACTCATTATAAATTGTGTAATGTAGTCTGTGTGGGTTTCCTCCAGGTTCTCCAGTTTCCTGTAGCTCTTTTCTGATATTTTCTGAAAATGTGCAGTCTCTTTAGCACCCCCTCTTTCTCAGGCCAGAGTAGGAACTACAATATATTTTATATCCCATGTTGTGCACTTTTATCTACATTGCCAAAAATATAAAAATAAAAGAAAGATTTACTTTGGGGGGGGACAAGAAAAACTTCTTATTTCTGCCAATTAACCGAAGATGAGGAACTGGATATCAACCTAGGAGAGAGACACAACTACAAGAACTAATTTTTAGTTCACACTTTATTAAATATAGTTCTCTTTCTCTCCTTCTCTTTCTTCCTCTGTGCGCACAGATCCAGTTACAATCTATTTATTTATTTACGTGAATTACCTGCTTGGCAATAATGTGAAATGGAACATTCATGGCAGTACAGCACTGCTGAGCAGAAGGGGGGGTGAGTAAGGGATTTATTCAGTCTCTTTAGCGCCCCCTCTTCTTCAAGGCCAAAGGAGGAACTGCACTCTCTTGTAATTCTGTCTCTTTAGCGCCCCCTCTTCTTCAAGGCCAAAGGAGGAACTGCACTCTGCTGTATCAGTCTCTTTCGCGCCCCCTCGGTTCTTCAGAAGAAAGTAGGAACTGCACTCTGTTGAAATTCAGTTTCTTTAGCGCCCCCTCGATTCTACAGGCCAAAGGAGGAACTGCATCCTGTTGTACTTCAGTCTCTTTAGCTCCCCCTCGATTCTTCAAGGCCAAAAGTCGGAACTGCAGTCTGTTGTAATTCAGTCTCTTTAGCGCCCCCTCGATTCTTCAGGTCAAAAGTCGGAACTGCAGTCTGTTTTAATTCAGTCTCTTTAGCGCCCCGACCTTTCTCAGGCCATAAGAGGAAGTGCATTTTAGTTGATTACCGCTGATCAATGCACGCTGCTGCAGTTAGACAGACAATAACTGTGTGTGTCGCGCAGGTGAGTTAAATATCTTTAAAATCATGCAACACTGTCCGGTTTAACCATTTACATATACAGGTAGCCTTTATGACTAAGAAACTGTGTCTTGACTGTCTGCGCACCTGGATTTGCTGTTGCTGGGCGTGTTTGTGTGTGTGTGTGTGTGTGTGAGAGAGAGAGAGAGAGAGAGAGAGAGAAAGAGGATGGGCTGCTTCTAGTTACTTCTCTAAATGTTGAGCTAATCTAGCAGGCAAAGCTTTATTTAAGAGGTACGGTGTAGATTCATAATATCTCAGTTTTGGTAGCGCTCGTGCTTTTTTTTTCAGTTTTATTTTTAATTTTTATTTTTTTAACAGAAACACCGGCAGGTGCAGGATGTCATTAGCAAGCAGCCTGCCAAACCCTTGTCAAATATTTATAATTATTTAAAATATATATAGATTTATATAGTTGCAATTGCACATCGTACGCACTTATATATGATCATTTATTTTATTTAAACTGTATTTTATTTCTGGCTTTTGTTCCACGCCAAGTCTCCTGGTTCACAGGGAGAAAAAAAAAGAAAAAAAAGAAAAAGGGTGTGTGTGGGGGGGGGCTGCTCGTATCTCAAACGCCCCCCTTCTAATACATAGTGCGCACTACACCGCTTCTAGAAGCCTGTGACGTCACACCCTATGCAGTGTCCCTGAGAGGTGCACGCGGAGTGGATTGAGCGCGAGCCGCTGCCTCAGTCGGTGTAACGGGGTGGGTTTTTTCTGGTGGTGCTGATGCTGCGGTTGCCGGTTGTAATGCTGAGGTATTAACGCTGTAAGTTTTCCGTCATCGAGGAGTTTCTGAACAATCTCTTTCCTTTCATTCTTCGGAACAGGTCAGTGTCCATATTTATTCATTCATATGACTTTTATACTGCAGGAAATGTGATTAGATCACCCGGAGCAGGTGGATTTTCATCCCTTTCCCCCCTTCACATGCGATAAAATCCCATTTATGACCTCTGGTGAAGGTTTAACTGTCCCAAAACGCCCCGTGTAGTAAGTAATAACCTATCTGAGAGGTAATTTGAAACGCTGGCGGTTATTCCACGCGCTGTGCTTTGTGCTGCTGGGTTAGCTTTAAGCTAAACAAACATTTCCCTCTGGTTTTAAGCTTCCTCGCGCGCTTTAAAACCTCACCAAACGACACAATTCAGTTCAATGTTCATGTCTTTTTGTCTTTTAGATGATTTCTAGATGTTTAGAGGCTCGTCGTTAGTGTGTTCTCTCTCTCTCTGTCATTCTTTTTTTTTTTTTTTTTTTCCTCCAACGGACACACCCTCCTGCGCCGTGCGCGCGCTCTCCACGAGGCGGCTTGGCGGTGATGCGCGCGAGCGAGCGCCCTGTTCCTGCACACGCCTCAACTTTACGCCTTAAAAATGCGCCATTTTGTCAGTGATTTACATGATTAATTTCAGCGCGTCTCTGCATTTCCGTCGTTGTTAACTAGCAATTTTAAAGAGAAGGAGAAAGAGGAGGAGGGGGGAGGGGTAAAGGATAAAGAGATGAGAGCATTTCGGCATCTTTGTCACTTCCTCCACCTCCACGCCCATCCTTTCGGCTGAATCCTAAACGCTTCGTACTCCCTAGATAATCACACTACATGATTGGGTCTCAAAAAATATTTCTGCATGTGAAGATCAGTGAGATCTGCGCGATTGAAAACGAGATCAGTAGCAAAAATTTTGCCCCTCCCTAACTCTTCAGTGTCTGATGGTAGTTCTAGTAGACATCATTTTCCTTCATATTCTCCACCCATCCGCTAACGCTGCTCATCACACAACAGCTAACACGTGCTTCCTCTGAGACACGTGAAGCCGCCGAATCTTTTCCAGCAACGTCACGGGGCGGCGTAACACGCTCGGAGGAAAGCGTTATCCACCCTCTTCGCCATCCACGAGCTCACAGACGCCCACGATTGGCTAGTGTCTCTGTGATCGACATAGAGAGAGAGAAATGATGCGTCTCAGTCAGCTCCCTAGTTCAGTAGTTAGGGCACTCCTCAGGGAGTCGGCCATTTTAAGGGCTCCCACGATGCACCGCAAAAACCAGGGCTCGTCGATGCTCACTATGGTCCCTTACTAGGAGTGATGTCATATTTTCTGAGTCAAGTGTAAGTAGCTTGTTATCGTTGTTGTGGCTTTCAAAAGCGTACTTACATTCACGATTTTTAACCGTTGACTTTTAAGTGTTTAATGATTTTTAAAAAAAATCTCCTAGCTAGCCTACGATCCTGCTGGAAGTGCAGTGACAGAAATGCGTGTGATTAAGCTCGTGAATTTACATGACGTATACAGGTGCATCTCAAAAAAAATAATTTTTTAAATATCGTGGGAAAAGTTCATTTTTTTTCCATAATTTAATTAAAAAAGTGGAACTTTAATGTATTCTAGATTCCGTACACATGAAGTGAAATATTTCGAGCCTGTTTTTGTTTTAATCTCGATGATTACGGCTTATAGCTCATGAAAATCAACAATCCAGCATCTCGAAATATTAGAATAAAGTATTTATAATACAGAAATGTCGACCTTGTGAACAGGATGTTAATTTATGCGCTGATACTCGGTCAGGTCTTTGATCCTTTTGTATGAATTACTGCACCGATGCGGCGTGGCATGGAGGCGATCAGCCTGTGGCACTGCTGAGGTGTTCTGAAGCCCAGGTTTCTTTGATAGCGGTCTTCAGCTCGTCTGTATTGTCGGGTCTGGTGTCTCTCGTAGATCCTCTATGGGGTTCGGGTCAGGCGAGTCGTCTGGACGATCGAGCGCAGTAATACCACGGTCAGTAAACCAGTTACTAGAAGTTTTGGCGCTGTGGGCAGGTTCGAGTCCTGCTGGAAAAGGAAATCAGCATCTCCATAAAGCTCGTCAGCAGATGAAGCATGACGTGATGTAAAATCTCCTGGTAGACGCTGCATCGACTCTCGACTCGAGAAAACACACTGGACCAACACCAGCAGATCACAAGGCAACCCAAATCATCACTGACTGTGGAAACGTCACACTGGACTTCAAGCAGCTTGGATTCTGTTCCTCTCCACTCTTCCTCGACTCTGGAACCTTGATTTCCATTTCAAAGCAGCAGTGTTTTTAATTAAAAGGTCTTTTGAGTTAATTATCTGATTAGAGCTCTTCTCAAGTTGACATTTCTGTATTATAAATTCTTTATTCGAATATTTTTGAGTCACTGGATTTTTCCTCACCAGTGCCCCAACTCGTGTACACCATATACAGATTCACCACCTAGGGAACTAGGAGCAGATTGAGACGCACCCAAAGAGAACATCATGCCTCCGTTTATAAATAATTTTGTTCCTGTCCTCACAAACCTGCGCCTTAATAGATGTAGAAGTTCAGCTTGCATGTATTTGCCCACATGCTGATTGTCGATGTCTAACGCACCACACTTTACCCTTGAATATGAAGAATTGACTGCATAAATGATGACCTGCTGTATTGACCCAGTGTTTAGCTTGGTGTTGTGCGGTTTGGGATGTTGCCAATGGCTCTTAAAACAGATTGTGGGATGATCAATCATCATGTATACACATGTCCAACTTCTCGAATATGTCTTCATTTTTACCATTAAAATAATAATAATCGAGGAGACATTAACACCCATGATAACATGGGATAACATATTGGGATAACTCCCAATAACACGGGGTTGTGCAGCAGTGAAGACGACGATAAAGAGATCTAAACGATTTTAAATATATATATATATATATATATAAATATATAAACATTCTAAACAGTATTGCTGAGTATTCCTCAACCTCAAGCTTCATGAAGGAGCTTCCCAAATAAACCGAGCTCCTCACAGCTTCTCGTAAGTTATAAACGAACACTGCTTGTCTTGTAATCGCGGTGGATTAAGTGAGTATTTGGACTGGACATCTCGAGTGTGGTCTAGATATATGGTCATTGACATGTCAGGTTCATACCTAGACATTATATCTTATCTAAACCACTAGATTTCGTATGTGAAGGTAAACGATTGGCTCCGTAATTGATTATACAATGTAGGATATATATATATATATATATATATATATATATATATATATATATATATATATATATATATATATATATATATATATATATATATATATATATATATATATATACACATACATATATAATATAGGATATTGGGTTAATGATGTGCAGTAATATGTTTGAGATCAGTTTGGCCTTCCTGAATGAGACGCAGCCGGATTTAACTTTAGCCACGCACGCAGTTTATTATTTTTACCTAAAATCAGGCTCTGGCTCTGTTCCATTTCCTAATTTCCCCTGTGCATAACGCAGTTATCCACGCTGATTAAAGAGCACAGGTCGAGGAATACATTTCAGTTTACCGACCACGCTGCTCGTTAGATGTTTCTGCACCAAATGCATTCTCCGGGTAATTATTTCTCTTCTTCCCGCTTCTTGTGGTGGCTGTAAATGCGCCGCGGCGTTCTCTGTGCTTCATGATGAAGTAGAGGGTTAAAGATGCTAATACTCGGCTGACGAGCAACGTTCATATGCATAACTGCGACTGGTAATTTAATTCAGTGTCGCCAGCTGCTAAAGCAGGCTCAGAAGGTCTTTACAAGTCACTAGATGACATCATAGACTCATTTGCATGTCAATTTTTTCGTCACAATCGTTGGCATAGCAAATTACAAAGTTCGAGTGTAATACAATCGAATAGTTTTTTTTCAGAATAGGAAATAATACAGTATGCTGTAGGTCTTAAATAACGTATTTCTCGATGTAGTTTACATTTACAAAATACTATACCTTCGATCAGAAACAGACAAAAGGAAGCAGTGACGGTGAACAGTCATGAAAGGTGAGGAGTCATGAAGGACACGGTTACTTTCATTACTTGTAAATCTTTTCAAGAAGAGAGAGTAAAACAAAGAATGAAGAAGTGAAAGGGTAGGACAATCAGGGGTGATCAGTGATTGGTGGTTGGGAAACAGTGGTGATTGGTGGTTGGGAAACGACGGCGATCAGAGGTTGGTGGTTGGGAAACGACGGCGATCAGAGGTTGGTTGTTGGGAAACAACAGTGATCAGTGATTGGTTTTTGGGAAACAGTGGTAATGGGTGATTGGTTGTTGGGAAACAGTCTTGATCAGTGACTGACGGATCACAGATGTGTTACTGTTGATTTGGTTTGATAGTTGTAGTTGATTAGATACGATTTCACATTTAATCATTAATGTCTAGCACAAGCTCAAGGCTGTTTGTTTCCAGGCTGAGTGGATTAAGAAGGCCCCAGTTATGATGTGAGACTCAATCTGGCAACCCTGCCATGTGTATAAAGTGCTTTTAAAGTCGTTTTAAACAATTTCAGTAATAATAAAAGTATGTGTGAGGTTTTTTTTTTGTTTCAGGTTCATCGCCGCCATAGCAACAACTAGCGATGATGATAACAGAGAGCAGCTCTTACAGGAGGAGCAGGAGAGAGACTCCCATGGTGTGATATGTGAGGAGCGATGGGGATGAATATTGATCGTGGGATTTTAGTGGCTGAGTTAATAAATCTGCACGGACCGCTTCTTGAACAGTCCTGTAGTTATGATCTGACAGTTTTATTGACGTTTTTACTTGTGGAGACGTCGTTTAAAAAAAAAAAAAAAGAGAAACAGGAAAGGAGAATCCAGGGATTAATGCATCTGAGTGGAATATCAGATAGACACAACGGAAACACACACCTGGGAAAAGACGCTGATGGGGGTGCGGGGGTAATCCCGGGAGAAAACCTCTCTGAATATATATCTGTGTGTGTGTGTGTGTGTGTGTGTGTGTGTGTGTGTTCTTAATAGTAAACGGGCAGGGGCGAAAAATAAAAAGGAAACCATCTACATGCAGTAGGTAAACTGGAGGGCGTTAACTTGTGTTTTTTTTTCTACCCTAGAGTGCACATTTTCCTGCAGTAGGAGCAGCTAGGCACTTTCATGTTCTCTCATGTAGGGGAGCCTATAGGGCACTGCATCTCATTTTCTCCACTGGAAGGGCACCCTAGGGCATTCTTGAAGGGCATTTCATCACTTTTTGATGGGCTGCCATTGGGGCATTCATCACGTTTCTACACACCCTACAGGGTGCTGCATCTCTAGTTGTCTTTACTAGGAGGGCACTCATTAAGGGCACTTCTTCACATTTTCTCACACATGGCAGCACCGTAGGGTGCACTTATGAACATCTAGAGGGCTCTCTTTTTCTTTCATGTAGGGGTGCCTATAAGGCATTGCATCCCATTTCTCACACACAAAGTGGAGCCCATCTCATCTAAAGGGAACTTTATCACATTTCCTAGTATGTTTCAGCACCTTAGAGGGCATTTCATCACATTTTTTCTATTTGAAGTGCAGCTATTAGGGCACTTCACACTTTCTCCACTGTAAGGGCACCTCGAGGGCATTCTGTGATTTTTCATTTACTGTACGGGCAGCCTAGAGGGCATTTCCGCTGTGCTGTTTCGACCGTGGACCATTGCTCATTAGTGTTTTTACTCGGCTTGTATCACAGAGGGATATAACTGACGTAGCTAGCTTACTACCTGATGCTACATAGGTTGCAGGTGATTTTTCTTGTATGGGGATGCTGCTATTGTTTAAAAATGTAATCATAATTCTTAATCAGTGCACCAAATCAATGTGTAACCATGACAACAGGTTTAAGTTCAAGAAGTTATTCATAAGTTAAAGTGCCATTGCAGGATTTTAAATTCGAAGCGATACAGAGAGATAGGAGGTAACCATAGCAACAGTTGTGTATTAGAAACTATACGCAGTTAGAAACTGAGATTTAGTTTTAATTCTAAGTTTTTAGTTGGACTTCTTGTCCTTCGTATCGTAACTGATTACCAACACACACATTTAGTTTTAATGTTTAAAAATGCTCAGTGCATCATCTGTATCGAGGTGTGAGGTGTTAGCATGCTGGGAATTTGGACTCATTTCAGCAGGACACACAGATGGAGGAGACACCACACACACACACACGCGCACACACACACACTCTCACTGTGGGAGTCAGGGACACGTCTGTGATACTGCAAGGTCAAATATGAGTCTCAAATCTGCACTGAAAATGAGGCAAGTTTATCTCTTTAAAACAAAACCTGATTTATACGGTCACATGACATCAGACAGGTCAGACGACCTTTTACTGAGTATGAAAAGAAAAACTGAGAAAGAGAGAGAATAAAAGAGAGGGAGACATAAGAGAAAAGTAGACAGAAAAATATACAGAGAGAATAAAAGAGATATACAGAGGGAAACTGTATAGAGGCATATACAGAGGGAAAAGAGAGACAAAGGGGAAATGAGAGACATACAGGCAGAAAAGAGATTCATACAGAGGAAAAAAAGAGAGACAAAGGGAAAAAGATGCATACAGAGGGGAAAAGAGACAAAGGGAAAAAGAGATGCATACAGAGGGAAAAGAGATACAAAGGGAAAAAGATGATGGGGAAAAAGAGATGCATACAGAGGGAAAAGAGAGATGAAGGGAAAAAGATGCATACAGAGGGGAAAAGAGATACAGAAAACAGATAAAAAAAGACAGAGAAAGAGAGAGACACAAATAGAAAACGAGACAAAAGGGGAAAGGACACATGAGAAAAAGGGAGACATGCGGAGGGGTAACGGAGAAGGGGAAAGAGAAACAAAAAAGAGAATTTTGTGCGTGTGTGTTACAGTAAGTGGGACAGTTCACATTTCTGAAGCTTGGGTTTTAGCTGATCTGGTGCATGGGTGGTGCATTGCATTATGGGGAAATGGAAATGGATGAAGAAGACAGCACCAAGTGTGTGTGTGAGAGAGAGAGAGAGAGAGAGAGAGAGAGGTGGTTAGAGAAAGTCAGAACAGTGATGTTGCAGTTGATGCTCTCTGATAGGTGTGACACTGTAAACTAGGTCAGAACCAGTGAGTTGTGTCTCGAAGGGGAGGTTTGAACTGTTTCCACACACATGCACACACACACACACACACGGCAGATTCTAAATTCTGATCAGTTAAACGATAAGTCATGTGACCGTAGCTGCCCAGCCTGTTATAATGGTGTGTGTTTTCTCGTGTTAAGGTCTTTATAATGAAGCTGTAGCTGTTCTCGGTATGTACGTGATCATGTCGTGGTTAATCCAGTGTCGGGAAGCTGGACTTGTTTGTGTTGAGTGTGTTTGAACTCCACGAATGCCTCCATGACATTTCAGCACCATCACACCGAGGCTTGGTTATGTAAGCAGTCTGTCAGGTGGACTGAGGGAGTCTGGCCTGGAATACTCGCTCAGTCAACACAGCAATCAGGACATTACCAATTCATCTTCTACACGTAGCCTCAAGTCAACGCTCGGCTACGTACTCGCATTATTACCTTGCGCCCTAGCGATTTACAGCGACCGGACCAGACGCTGTTACCAATGTTACGAACGCTTCATGCGAAGAAGCCTGGTGAACGTGAAGACGTGTGACCAATAGAAGCTCGACACGTCACGGCAGGAAAATCCAAGATGGAGGAAGCAGTGATCATAGCGGTGTCGCCCCATCCCATCTCTGAAAGAAGTTGTTCATTTGTGTAAATTACAGCACGACGCCAAGTGTTTCATTTGTTGTATTTTGCTCATTTTGGTGCATTTCTGTGTTTTATCCTGGATAATTCTGAAGCAGGTTCACAAGTTAGACAGTGGTTTAAGTAAACCGCACTATAGGGTGTCCTTTTTCTTTTCTTTTTCCTATTTTTTTTTTTTTAATTTTTATTAAAACATGATTTTTTTTCTTCTGTCTAAGGGCGGGTCTACACTTTTTGGCATCCATTGAAAGAATAAATCACAGTGGTTGTTTTCATCGAGAGGTTCATGGACAGCTCCCATCAACGTACAAGGATACGCTTTCTGATATTTAAAAAAAAATCCTCATGAGCGTAACCTGTTAGATCCCCTCAGGCACGGACACACACACACACACACATACGCACACATATACACACGCACACACATACGCACACACACGCACACACACTGCCCCGGGGCAGGGCAGGACAGATGGTCGTTTTTCTGACTGAATAGGCACACAGAGAGCAGGCGCTGGTGGAGTGAGAGCTGAAAGTGTACACACACACACACACACACTCATCCGCCACTTTAAATAACACCAGCATAGATAATCAATCTGTTTTGTCTTTTTCTGTTTTGGTCCAAATGAGTAGTGGAACAATATTTACATTTTTTCCCCAATATGAAAGTACGACACAATTTCTTTGATAAATATATGCAAAAAAAATTATTATTATTATATTAGATCGTCGAACTGTGGTCCATGTAGTAGCAGCAAACACGTGCACATGCCACCTTGTTCACCTTGTTCACCTTGTCTAGCTACGTAGAGCAAGCTAAGCAGACAGCGTCATACTACCCGCCTCATACTACACAGTGCATCCGGGCTTGTGTTGTTACCATGACAACCGATAAGGTATCTCAGCAATCCGTTATCTATTAGGGTGTTCTCAGACTGGAGCTTTTTTTTCTCCATGCCTGATCGATTGAAGAAAATGACGGTCTGTGGTTCACCATGTAATCTTTGTACGCTCCCGAGGCGTAATGATCGAGGACACGACCGCGGTGGGAATTTGCTGCATGGTTTCATTGTGGCCCGTGTGTCATCCTGTATCTGTCTCGCCTCCTTCCTGCCTTAAGTTGGCTTTACACCGTATGACGTTTGGCCCGGTTTTTCTCTCACCTCATCTAAAAGCCGCCAACAGTAAGGACGGTGTCGGATGATGGAAAAACCCACATGGACGTCGGCGAAACATAAAACAGACATGCTAATGGGCAGACCGAACATCCTTATTACTTCAAGCTCACGTTAAAGAATATTTGTTCTTATGAGACCCTGATGGATGACGTAAGGAGAACGTAGTCATTTTTGTTTAATCGCAGGTTTACCTCTCGAGGATCTTCACACTCTATCACACGGTCTGTTGTAGAATTCGGCCGAGAGTTTATTTGGGCTCTCGTACAGTGTCACGAGTAATAATCTTAAAAGAGAGCTCGGTGTAAAACCGGCTTTAGTCCCTTTCTTTCCTCGCTTTGTGTCCTCTCCGGAAATTTGCTCTGTCATTCTGCTATCTCTCGCGCGTTCTCTGTCTCAGCATCAGAATTCTTTTACCTCAGTGTTTTCTTTGTCTCTATTGATTACTCGCGTCTCTCCTCCCCCACATGCCTCCCTTCACACATTCCTTCCATCCTCTCTCGCTTTTTTATTTCTCCCTTTCCCTTTCCCTTTTTCCTCTCCAGCACTTCCTCCTCAGCTGAAATTTTCTGGATACAGGGTCAAGCTGTTCCTGTGTATTATTGGTGTAACACCTCCACCCTCTTTTTCCATCCTCTCTCTCGTTCTCTCTCTCTCTCTCTTGCTGCAGTGATGTCTGTTCAAAATATTGATGTATTAGGGAGGAGGCTGTTTCGGTCACTGGCTTCTAGCCACGTAGATCCTTCCCACCTCTCCGTTTTTTTCCTCCCCCTGCGTCTCACTCCAAACCTTCGCCCCCACACCCTTCCCTGTGAATGTCTGAATCGAGAACAGAAACTCTGTAATTCACAAAATGTTAATGTTCACAAGGATTTGACTTGCAAAATCGGTGTAAGAACATTCAACATATGTCGCCGTTCCTTCCTCTTTTTTTTTTCCCTTTTCATCAGTCATTTCTGTACCGCTAGCCACACAAAGAGAAGAGGCTCTCAGCCACCCCGCAGACAGACCGAGGCTCTTAAAGGGCCAGTGTCGTGTTTAGGTTGCTAGAAAGCTACAGCAACCTGCAGCTCAGAAGACAAAGCCTTTTTAATTGTTTCTGAACTAATTTGTTGATTTATTTATTCATTGTTAGGTAATGTGACTCTTATTCCTAGTCATGTTTGTCCATCTGATTTTCATTCATTCATTCTTCAGATAAAGGGCTTTATCCTGGTCAGGGTCCTGAGCGTATCCCAGGAACACTAGGTGTGAAATGGAAATACACCCTAGATTGGACTCCTATTCATTAACGTGCATCACACACACATTCACACCCCGTAGCCAGTCCGCCTACCGGCATGTTTTTGGGAGTTGGGAGGTATCCGGAGAACCAGAGGAAACCCACATGGAAATGGGGAGAAGATGTGAAACTTCACACAGACATTAAACCTGTGAGATGGCTATTCATCACCAATTTTTAAGAGGAAAAAAAAATTGGACCTTTAGTATTAAATTCTTCATCTATTAGCACTTCTAGTTAAGCATGTAGGACTGGTAGTGGTGGTGAGGGAGTTGCTATTGGTTCCATCTTCGCTCTGTCTGACATGCCACCTGGTCTAACAGTGGAATATTCAGTAATTAAACGTGTGTGTTGGGGGTTTTGTAGGGGCTGTGGCTGGTCTAACATAGAGCCTTGTGTACAGATGGCTGAGTGAATCTGCTAATCCTGTCTCCGTGTGAATGCAGTGGAGGGACTGGATTGGATTTATAACACCCCTAAACACTAGGGTTTCATAGAACAGATTTTTATCAATTTGAATTATTAGTTATTTAACAATTTTCTTTTAATATATTCGTTACAAATTTTTCAGATCTTTATAGTTGGCTGGCGGACAAGTAGATTCACTTAGGCTGCTGATATAGAGGTAAGCTCCAATTTTTAATAGTCCACCAACGAGAGCAAAACATTAGGGATGGGTATTGCGACCAATTTGGCGATTCAGTTCGATTCTTATTTATATGGTTTCGATTTGATTCGATATGGATTAGTTATCAATGTTTCATTTAAAATGTTAGTTTTGCACACATGGAATCTGCACAATGCACATTACTGTAAAATAAAAAAAACATTGTAAATGTGCAACAGTGAAATTCATTAACAACTTTGTCGACCTCATGTTTACCCCGTCACTGCCTTTGAACATGAAATACTTCCACAAATCAGACTTTAATTTCGCTGGTGCTGGCTTCAATTGTTTTGTGGAACAACTCGAAAGATGGCGACATCTTCAGGAGGAGAGGTGAAGTACAGATAATATAAGCATCCTCTCAAGTAAAGCACGCACATCAAGAATCGATTCGGGGATTTCTCGAATCAGTATCGTTTCGATAAATTGAAGATCGATTACAATCTGAGAATCGATATTTTTTTACCCAGCCTTAGAAAACACCCTATTGATATTTGCAGGGCAATTATTTAAGGATACATTCTAGCAATGGATACGTTCTGGTCATCGAGGATACGTGCTAGCTACCCATGGAGGATACATTTTGGCCATTGAGCATGCAGCTTGGGCATTAAGAATAGATTCTGGCCATCGAGGGTACAGTTTGGCCATCGAAAGTACATTCTGGCCATCAAGAGTACATTCTGGCCATTGAAGATACAGTTTGGCCATTGAGCATACATTCTGGGCACCGAAAATAAACCCACAGTAAACGCTGTAGGCAATACATGAGGGGCCATCCTCAGCAGTGGCAAGTAATTTTCATTCACCAAACACATCAGTTAGTGATTGGCTCAAGCAATTAAAAACAACACACATTCATAGGTTTCATACACTGAGCAAACATTCTGCCCTTCCATCATACATTCAGACTTTGAGTCTGGCCAACAAGGAAACAGTCTGGCCAATGAGGATACAGTCTGACCCATGAGTATACAGTCGTGCCATCGAAGATATATTCTGGCCATCAAGGAAACAGTCTGGCCAATGAGGATACAGTCGGGCCCACGAGCATACAGTCAAGCCATCGAAGATACATTCTGGCCATCAAGGAAACAGTCTGGCCATCGAGGATACAATCTGGCCCACAAGCATACAGTCAGGCCAACGAAGAAACAGTCTGGCCAATGAGGATACAGTCTGGCCCACAAGCATACAGTTGGGCCATCGAAGAAACAGTCTGGCCAATGAGGATACAGTCTGGCTCACGGGCATACAGTCGGGCCATTGAGGATACATTCTGGCCATCAAGGAAACAGTCTGGCCATTGAGGATACATTCTGGCCATCAAGAAAACAGTCTGGCCAATGAGGATACAGTCTGGCCCACAAGGATATTTTCTGGCCATCAAGGATACATTCTGGCCAATGAGGATACAGTATGGTTCTGTGGGGAGACTCATTTATTCTGCAGTACGTTTATGGGGACAAGTGCATTAGCTGATTGAAGCAGGACATGTAGGGGACAAACAGTTTTTACACAAACACTCCCTCATATACAGTGACTAAGGGCATGCAGACAAAATGGCAAGACATGTTATACACACTGACATGTATACACAACAACACACACATGCACAGAGTGAGAGACAAACAGAAAAACTGACATATCAGGGTCATAGACTTCCAGAGGCCATATTTTGCATAGCAGCAACCAAATCATCCAGTGGCATGAGACTTCCTTACTTCAGGAAGTAATCAGCAGTGCAGCATGTCCACTAGTGAGCACTGATTAGTGGCTAATGAGCAGCAGATGGTTGTTTAGTGTACTATACATTATACATGACAACATACATCACAATTACATTGCAGTCTCTGGGAACTGAGATTAATGGATCTTCTTTTGATTTTTGTTTGTGTTTATTGTGTATATGTTATTACTATTAATACTGTTCTATTGCAACTTCTTCATATACTGCAATTCATCTATCTATCTATCTATCTACTGAGATTTTCATGGTTTGCTAATTGATATACTACTGATAATACATACATCAATAAAAATACATAGCTTCGATATCATTAGATATTTAATGATTTAGATATGTATAACCTTTTTTGGTTTAGATATATACAACTGTTTATTTTTTTTCAATCATGTAATGTGTTCAGTTAATTTTTTTTTATTTAGGTATATGCAACTAATTATTATTATTTATTTATTTTACATATACGCAACTTTTTAAAAAAAAATTAAGATACAGTGCTGTGAAAAAGTATTAGCCCCAATATCCTGATTTCTTCTGTTTTTGTGTGTATATATCTCATACTAAATAGTTTCAGAAATTAAAACAGAATCTAAGCTAAAACAAAGGCAACCCGAGTAAACACAAAATACACGTTTTTAATGATAATGTTATTTTTCGAAGCAAAAAAAAGTTATCCAATACCACATGAGCCCGTGTGAAAATTTTTTTGAGTAGTTATTATTCCTAAATCTATGGGCTTCAGCCGGACTAGACACAATCAGGCCTGACTACTGCAAACTCTGTTCAATCACATCAACACTTAGATAGAACTTTTTCAACAGCATGAGGTCGGTTAAAAGATCTTACACAATAACACACTACGCCAAAGTTGAAAGAAATTCCAGAAATGATGAGGAAGAAGGTGATTGAAATACATCAGTCTGGGAAGGGTTTAGACCATAGTAAATAAACCAGAGGATTTTTGGTTTCGGTACTATATCTAAAAATGTAAACATATATAGTCAACATATATAGTAAATTAATAACTAACATTTTTAGATGAGATATATCTAGGTAAATTTTGGATGATATATTTTTTCGAATTTCAGGTTATGTATGATCAGCTAGTTTCTGCTCTTATCTGCAATTTCTGCTTTTTGAGTCCCAAATATTTTGAGATTGGAACTTGGCTTTGGTATAGTAAAGGAAGAGAAAGTGTGTTTGTGTGTAAATAACATGATGTGACTGTTGCTGGGAATATAGAGAAGAGGAAGTTCGTTATACAGTACACACACACACACACACACACACGAGGTACACTTAAACTCGCTGGTTTACACAAGCAGAAAATGGCCATGCTTGATGTGTGTTTTGAGCAGCTTCCTGTAGAAGACACTGGAGTAAATCTCTATGCATCACACACAGCACAACTCCAGTGAATAAGCCGAAGTGCTGATTTCTTAAAACAGAGTAAAAAAAAAAAAAAGCTTGTTATGACAACACCACTAAATATGTCAGTTACCGATTGGCTCGAGCAATAAAAACAACACACATGCGTCTGGGTTTCATACAGGAAGCTCTCCGGAAACGCCGTCCTTCCCCTTTTCTTCAGTCAGCTCTGTTTCTTAATTGTGGCTAGTGTTTATTAGAAATATACACCAGAAGCGTGTCGAAGCCAAAATCTCATGTGACCACCTTGGTAGGAGGCGTGGCGTTCGGATTTCTATAGATTGAAGGCGCGGTTGTGATTTAGAGTTGATGCAGATGATGGAAACATGAAGCTGTTTATGTGCAAATAGTGGTACTGAGACAAATGACGTCTTTTGCGGTGATGTTAAACTGGTGGCTGTAACTTTATTTGTTAGCTACATTAGCCTAATTGCTCCAGTGCGAGACCCAAAGAAGCAAACTTGTACATTTGAGGTGTAAGGGGAAATTATTTTCCATTTTATTTTCCTCGCTTGAGTCAGCTAATGAGGAGCCATGTTGAACGAGTTATTGGGAAGACATTGGAGGTCGAGACTATTCTAGGATAACTGAATCGTCACCGTTTCACTCGTCCTGTGTCCTCACAGACTGAATCCACCTCGAAATGGAGCACCAGGACATGATGAATTCCGGACAGTACGGCCCTGGGGAGGTCGTGGTGTCCGCCATGGCTGACGTGACCCTCGACGACAGCCCTCGGGAGGACATGAAGAACGGGACGGCGGCACACATGAGGCCCGGACATGGCCCGGGAAAAGGTCAGTAACAGGACATGGCTTTCCTATTTAACGCTAACACGCACCACTTATTCCTTTAATTTATCGTGTGTGTATATATTTATTGTACGTGTGAATATATAATGTAAAACATATACAGATTATTCACGTGAGACATTTTATAGACAATAGGCAGAAAACAATCAGACAGCAGGACAGTCCACGTGAAATTAATGTCATAAATCAGGTGACGAGGCTTCCCTGTGCATCCCAGAATTTTTTTTTTTTTTAAATCCTGTTTTCCTTAAAATCATCTACTATTTATGTATAACTTTGTCGAATCTTGTTTTTCTTAATAGACACTTCTGGTAAAAATGATTTGAATAGCACTAGTGCAGATCTAAGACGTAGACTTCTACTTCAGACATCAGGAATGTTTGGCTGAAAAGGAGAAAACGGGGTAACGTCCACCGTGTACGTTTAAAAGGAAATATACCAAGATTCAGCTTATAATATATATCCTCCGCGACGCGCTTGGTGTCTGTGGTGGTTGCACATGTAATGCGATCGAAAGATGTCTCGGAAACCTGTTCTCCAAGACGACGACAACACCATCGGCTCATCAAGCTCATCGTTAAAAACACAAAACATGGTGCCAGTGTGTTTACTGTAATCAACACAATATATCCGGGTTCCTGTGACGCTCAAACAGTAGATTATTATTATTTATTTCCTTCTTTTTTACTGCTGATTTGAGCTCAGTTTTGTGGGCCAGTTCAGCGTGAAGGTGATTAGAAAAGCACGGGGTGTTTGAGTGTAAAAGTCTTGACACGAAGACGTATAAAAGTCATCGCTTTAAAATAATGCGCATACTTTAACCACTTTCCTTATTGGAGGCCGGACGGAGAGAAAAATCTAAAGCCACACAATATAATCTGTGTGTAATTATAAAAATGAAGAAATGAGTAACAGCTTGATTGCTGGCGTTGCATAACATTCGTTTATTTCAGCTGAATGACTTCACAGATGGGTTTAAAGCATTTAAACATTACTTCTGAAAGATTTCTACACGATTTTATGCGATGTATTATACTATACTACTGTAGTACTGTGCTATACAGACATGTAGGCGTGTATAATTAACCTCGTTAACACTGGGAGGAGATTATAATCGGATCTGCTTTTCATTTAGTTTCGTATAAAAACCGACACCCCGTGCTCGACCGAGGAACCTCGTGTTTTTATTATTAACAGAAATTAGATTCGCGTTTCTTGAACGAAAGGGAAAGAAAGAAACACGGAGAAAGAAAGTGTAAGAGAAGCAGAAAGAAAAGGAGAGGACGAGAGGGAGAACGTGAGAGACGAGCCATGAGAGGAAAAAAAGACAGGGAAGAAAAAAAAAGAGAAGAAACGAACGAACGATGAGATGAGCGAGTAGAAAAGAAAGGATAAAAGTGGGGAAAGAATATAAGGAGGAGAAAGTAAGGAAGAGAGGTCGTGCACCCAGTCAGGTGCTCCATTCTGTAAAAAAAAAAAAAATGTTAAAAAATAAAGAAAATGGATAAAAGTAGCTTCCAAATGAGTAAATGTAACCGGATCTTCTTTTCATCTGCAAATTTCCACGACGGCCTTTCTTTCAAAGAGGAGACAGCGGGGTCAAAGCCTGACTCGACCTCTCGAGACGATGTGACGGAGGGTACAGAGCCTAAAGCTGCCTCCGATCATGAGGATGTGGTGTCTGGTATGCCATTGTGAATTACATCACTGCTTTATCCAGCCGTCTCTTTTTCTGAGCTGCTCCCTTTAATTGGCTTCATCACCAGCATCCTCCTTAAACCCTGCTGCTTCAGCTTTCCTTTCGGGTTCACGTCTGTGTTAACCCAGCTTTCTCCTTGTGGAGGATGGACAAATGAATTCAATTCATGAAAGCCTTATTGTTACTGGGTATAGAGCACTGACAGTGGTTCCCTGGACTTGAAAAAAAAAAGCTGTAAAAGGTGAAATGAAAGAAATGGTACTCCCAGTTTGTCTCCTTTGTCCATCCAGGCTTTTTGACCACGGCTGGAACGCAGATAAAGAGTACTCTTAACATTTCCCCCCACTGTTTTATCGCAGTATCTGTATGTGAACACCGGTTTTCTTCCATTTTTAATGGGATGATCACTGCTGCTTGTCAAGATTACAGAGGTTTTCCCTCTGGAATCGCTTACGCCTTCCTAGCAATCACATTCTGCATTGATTTCTGCTGTGTTTCCTACAAAGCTTTTCATTTGAATTGCAATGGTGACTCCTTAATCACTGCAAAGATTTATATCTCAAGTGCAAATGGCCGATTTTATTTAATATGTAATTATGAGATTATTCATCCTGTCTATTTATTTATTTATTTATTTATTCATTCATTTATTTATTTATTTTCAGATTTCAAGCTTTGTCGTATTTTATTGGCAGCTAATTGACAGTAGTTCAGGCTGCAAGGCAAGTCACGGGCTTATGTAAATGCACTCATTATTAAACATTTTTGGAAGGAGTTTCCAGTGTCAGCACTTTGTAATAGTCAGAAGTAAATAAAGCTGTAACTATATTGTACAATCCTGGAGAGAGAGACATGTGTCTCTATATACTATATAGACGGCAAGTACGCGGTTTGGGACGCAGCCCGTAGCTTTAAGCAGTCGTCTATCAGCACGTACAGCACGAGAAATAATTAACTGCACTTGAAGCTTTTGTAAAATTAAAAATGAAAACACCCGAAACTGTATACGGTCCCATAACGAAGACCGACTGTACGTCGATACGTGAAATTCTGGAGTGAACGTCGGACGGCGTGACGCGGTGACGTGATGACGTGTGACGTTACATCCATCTACGTTCTATAACACGTGAAACCTGAACATGAAAGGAGTATTCTAAAAGCCACTCATGTACACACCTTCATCACAATATTATACGTCTTACTCAGAATAAGGTCAGTGATCAGATCACCGCCGTCCGTGTGGACGTAGTCATTATTGTTCCATCTAGTGCATTAGCTCGTTGTATATCTCAAGGTAAGAAAATGATTCTTGGTAAATGACTAGAAGAAGCCGCCCTATTTATTCTTTTCTTTCTGTCTCTAATACAGGTTTAGGGTGCTGTTAATGTAGTGTTTTCCTGGTCAGTCCACAGAGGTTAATTTAATGGTGATAATGGCTAATGGGTCAGAGTAATGACTTTCTGGAGCACATGAGGGTATTGGTTGAGTGACCATCTGACACGGTGATCAATGACCGTTAAAACCTGTTGTCATAATGTAAAGGGGGAAAGTCTTGATGTGGTAGGAAACTCGGTGTGTCTTTTGTTACAGCAATCTCATCAATCTTGGTAAGGCTAGTAATCAAGTCTGTTAAAGATAATGGACTTCAGCCCATTAGACCCCTCACATCCTATGGCTGGAGGTTGTTGGAAGCAGAAGGAGAAAAATTAGAGTGCCCTTAGGCGAGATTTAAATATTTAATGTTACAGAGCTTGTTGCTGATGCTTGCAGGTCTATGACCTTAATGAATCCTGGCTCGGAGTATACATGTGAGTGGAATAGATATTATTTTAAATGAAATGAAATAAGCCCGTGTTGGAAAACTTCAAACTACAGCTTTACCTGTGACCGTTACAAAGCACTGACACTGGAGACTCCTTCCATAAACATGAATTAAACGTCTCCTTGCATGAGTTTTTAATCTGTTTATTTGGAGCATCTACATAGCAGTTCTTGTATACGATCAATTGAGGGCGTTAATATAAATCCGTGATTTGTCTTGTACCTGGAACTACTCTCCGATCCCAATCAAGAATTCTGCAGCGCTGTATTGTGACTAATCAACCCTGCCAAGATTGTAACCTAGTTTCACTTCTGTTTCTTTCCTGTCTTTTCTTTTTCCCCCCGTGTCATTCAATCGTGACCTGACGGATAGCTGCACCAGGGACAGCAGGAGCAGGTGAAGGTATGCTGGGCTTACAGCCTCATTTTCCCTCCTCAGTGATTAGCTTTGGAGGAAACAGATGTCTATATGACACATACTTCAAGCCTGCCGCTAGCATTCATTCTCAGCTACTCCATCTCAACTGCTACTGCATACACTCTGGAATTTACTATTCGCGCTTATCTCTAGTCAATGGGCCACGATTGGCAGGCTTTAAAAGGGACAGATGTTGATTCGAAGATTTCATTGCTATGTTTAATTATGTCCTTAATGATTCTTCCTGTAAATATGCACTGTACCATGTTGAGTACGAGTCGAAAAATGCAGGATAACTTCAGACAGGATGAAAAATCATCTGTTCTGCACCAAGCTGTCCACTAATTTAAAAAAAAAAACAACCGAAAAAAAAAAAAAAAACCACACATATCCCCTGCACCAAAGCCTATTTGCAAATGGACAATGCATCACTGAGCACAGTGGCCAATTCATCAACCATCTCAAATCATGTTCCCGCAAAGCTTTTCACGTGGTGCAAGGGGCAGAAATGCCGCTGGGTCATTGTGGGTGTATTGTTTATGTCGGCTATGCTTTTTGTTCTCTCTGTTGTGTTTTTGACTTATTTCTTTGGTTTGAAATCCGGATTCTGTGAACGAGTTGTGAGGTACTTTTATAAGCCATTAAACCACATTTCTGCCACTACAGTGTTCTCTCGTTCTCTTGCTGTCCATGCTGCGGCTTTGCGTTTGCTTTTTGCACTTAAAGTCCCAGCCAGGAACAGCTCTGAGTGGCCTTTGAGGAACAAATTGCAAGTCAGTCCTGCTAATGGCTGACATTTGTGCCTTGCTTGAGATCTTTTTGTAAAAAAAGAAATAATAGTAGTAATAATAATAATATCATAATAACCGATTCCACTGCCACCAGACGGACTAAATAATTCTGAGTATTTTTGGTAAGCTGTGATTAGTTTTTGTTATCTGTAGGGTAAGTAAATGGAAATATTTAGGTTATACTGAACTGGTTTTTTTTTTTTTGCAAGGTATTTAAAACTGCCCCTCTATAGCACTTTATTTAGCACTCATTTCCAAAATGAGCGATATCATCATCTGTCATGGAGTAGCTCTAATTACGTGTTGGATATTGCAGATATCTGATTACATCGGTTACCTAGTAGCATTTCAAACTGAAGTATCCATTTAAGTTTGAAGCCCTGAGGCTGTTTCAGCTATTCCCTACTGGTGCTTTAAGTCACGCCAAAAATTGAGAAAGCATTGCTTATTATAAAAGTGCCCGCAGCTCAGACCTGTGCTACGTTTCTAAGAAATGAATGTTGAATTCAGTCCTTACTGTTTTATTGGCAAGAATATCTTTCTTTCTCCTTTGTTTTATATTCAGTCTTTTTTATCTGTTTGGTATGATTTTTGAATCCTTGGTTTCTTGGTGCCTTTGTTTTCCGTCTTGGTGTGTTGCTAATCCCGCAGTGTTGTCTGTGGCTGTTCCTATCGCTCTACCTCCTGCTCATCAGATGCTTTAACACCAGAGGGGCTCTCTCCGCCACACAGCGGTAGAAGCAGTGCGGCGTCTATGGACAGGGAAGAGGAGCGTTTGAACGGGGCCTTGGCTGGGTCAGTTAGCCCACAGCAGTCACCTATGTCCCCACAAGCATCACAAGCTGCCCCAGCTGACGGTTTAGAGTCGGCAGTGCTGAGCTTGGACAGCCAGGTGAAGACGAGTCCTTTAGAGGAGATGGTTGGGAAACACGGTCCCAGTGGTTTTCAAGATGAGAGAGAGGAAGAGGAAGTCGTGAAGCATGGTAAGAAGGACGAGAGCAAGGGTTTCGGATCGGATCATGAGGAAGAGTTGGTAGAGAGTCCTGCCATCCCTGATAGTCGTTCTAACATAGAAGATCAACAGGAGGAGCAAGAAAGAGAGGAAGAAGAAGAACAAGATGAACCAGAAGTAGTTCCTCCAGTCCACAGCACTGTTGTCCCAGATGTGTCACCACAGAAAGATGAAAGCTTTGATATTAAGCCCTGCGAAATGCTATCCCAACTGCAAATGACTCCAGATGAAGCAAAGAAACGAGGACTGTCATTTGACTACACCGAATCCGAGCTTGTTCATCAGAGAACCCCTGACCGCTGGGAAAATGGCTCTGACAAGACTCCCCCAGAGAGCAAAAGTCCTGATTCCTGCAGGGCTGACCCTGGTTCCCCTTTCTCCCCTAGTACGGCTCCTGATCACACCCAGGAGTCACCCATCACTGAACACCAAACTGAAGTCCAGGAGTACGAACCAGTGGAAGAACAGGACCTGGAAGTGATCAGTATTCCTACAGCTCATCAGGAGGTCATAGTACCCAAGATGGAGCCAGAAGTAGACACCAAACCTGAGGATTTCGAAGTAGACACCAAACCTGAGGAAGACGACAAACCAGAGAAGTACCTGGATACAACTGAGGAAGCTCTCATTGCTACTGTTGAGGCAGCACAAAGCGCTGAGCCCACTGCCCAACCAGAAGTAGCAGCTGTTGCTGATGTTGAAGCAGATGCTCGTGAACCCTGTCCTCCAGAACCAATTAAAGCAGCACCAACAAAAACAGTACCTGTTAAAGATGCTGCCGTTAAAAAAGCAAAGAAGCCCATTGCTGCGGTCGATGCAACCACTGCCCCCAAATCCACCCCAAAACTCGAGAAAGTCCCCTCAAAAGACGCCTCGCCAGTGCGAAAAACAAGTGCCCCGTCCAAAGGTCTGTTTTTCCTTCCTTTCCTCAACCCCCCTCTAAACCACCTTCTTTCTTTCTTCCACAGATCTTCTTTTTTATTGTCAAGTAGCTAAGCTAAGCTAAGCTAAGCAGCGCCCTTTCTGATAAGCGTACACCGCCAGTCAAAACGAGTGTTCGGTTGAAGAAACGGACTGCTTGTAGCCACTAAATCTCTCTCTCTCTGTCTTTGTGACTCTCTGTCTTTCCTTCCCTTCTGTGACTGTCGTCGGTGTCTGTGACTAACTATGAGCATTATTTGTGTTGCTGGCACTGTTTTCACCGTACCCTCCTTTTTGCATGTCACTTGTGCATGATTGTTGACTGTGGTGCATTACTGACTATCGTTAATGTATTGTGTGGGTCACATCCTTCCCTCACCACACACACACACACACACACACACACACACGTTATCTTGTCTAAGTTGATTGTTTTTCTTCCAACAAATTGTCCACAGTTTTACAGACGTCAGTGACGTGCTTAGCAGTTTATCCGACTTTAAATTGATCTCGTTACTACGCAAGTGTAATCTCAGTCAGGCCAGTTTCAAAATTTGTGTTCTGAGGATGTTTTTTATTTTTTTATTTTTACCTTTAACATTTGTAAACAATTTCTACAACCCTCTCTGCAACATTTTTACTTGTTGGACATTAGCACAAAGTTTTTATAATGTTAGTTTTTGTGGAGCTGGAAGTAACCTCCTAAGAATATTGTTAAGCAAACCAGAATTTCCAGAACGTTTTCTGTTAAGGCCTCGGAACACCGTTAGATGTATATGCTTTGTCACGTAGCGTATTTTCCTAACTTGCGTGACGTCGTTTGCGGTTGTTCATTTTCTCCAAAATTACACCTTGCCTCTTGTCTAAGAAAAACGTATACCAATATGTTTAGGTGGGAGAGACCATCCATGTGTATTGTGGAAAAAATATTGGTCATTTTAAAGAAGCAGTCTGTAATTTTTAGCGTCTTCGGCTACCTTTGAGGCGAACTGCAATTGTAATAACAACATTAAGTCCTCGCTTTCCCGCAGATGACCCCACTCGTACCTCTTCAGTTGAAATTATGTATGTCTAATGTTCCCTTATAAGTAAAAAAAAAAAAAAAAAAAGTGCAGAGTTGTGTGTACTTCTGTGTGGAGCTCATTTCTGGTCCATAAAAATATTAACGTAAGTCTGAAACGAAGTAAGTAGCCAGATCCATTGCATAACGATATTGCGAATCACAGTTTTTCTAAGGAGTCTATGAAATGATGTCATTATCATAGGTCTAGAAATAGGTTTCAAAATAACACCATTAAAATGAGAGTGGAGTTTTCGTTACGACTCTTCCAAAGTGAATCTGATTAAACTCACATTTAATCAAGTCTGATCAGACGTACTGTTCATAAAAGGGCGTTATTTAAAACGTTAAAGACAGACAAACTTCATTCTTTTGGCCTTGCAGAGCTCAAGTCATTTTGCGTCCTTTTGCTAAAACGTGATCTTTAACTTGAGTACAGTGGTAATAAAAATGAACTTATTAATATGCTCATTCTCTCTATAAACAGCCAAGCCCGGAGCAGCAGCAGCTGATAAAAAGGTAAAGTACAGGTGGTCTGTGTATGGTGTGTTTAAATGTAATAAATGGTGCAGGTTTCACAATCACATTACTGTTTGGAATAATGTATTTATATTACAATTTCACATTAAAAAAAAAAATCTTTAGCCCATTAAATATTTAATCTTTCAGTTGGTGTCACAAGTCATATGGCATCAAATCCTGGATGGAAATTCGTAGGATGGGAACCGGATTCTTAGATTTGTCATCTTATCTAACAATTTTCCACTACCACTGTAATATCTAGCTGCATTTTGGCTGACTCAAAAGTATCCTTGGGACTCAAAACTGTACTTGGATTGTAGAGCTTGGGACGCAGTGGGAGTGTAGTGAGCGTGGGCTTTATTTGGACAAATCCAGCAATCGTAGTCAGCACATATAGCAGCGCTAGCAGTGAATATGGATAATCCATGATCAATAACGATGTCACAGGCACAGTTTGGAAAGCTAGAATAAATATGGAACAAGGCTCAGAACTTCACAATACAATGAACAAGGCTTCACAAAGATACTAAAACACAACAGTGTACAAATAGACACTGAACAGGTGAGCACAATAGAGCAACCAACCAATGACGGGACTAGAAAGGAAACAAAGATGCAAGGCAAAACATAAATAAAAGCACATAAAGAACAACGAACAAGTGTGACCGCTGCTCGCCGTGCCGAGAGAGAGAGCTGACAGTGGTGTGGGTCAGACCTGGTACCTTAAAACCTGTGGTAGAAAGCGACGGTTGAAATGTTAAGATCTGAGAATGAGAGAACTCATCTTTTTATTTATTGTCATTTATTCTTTATAAGTTGACCACTCGTAACTTCTGTCGTTCATTGTTTTCCGTTTTAATCTTGATTTACTGACTTTATGTATCATTTTCTCACTGTCTCATAACGTTTCAATCTTTGAGTTTTCTGATTTATATTCCCTTTATTTTAACAATTCTTTTGTGTTCCCTCTCGTTCTCAATGACACAAAAAGACCCCTTCCAAATCCACACCAGGCAAAGCTAGACTCACCTCCAGCACTAAAAGAGCCTCGTCAATCCCAGTGCCCCCATCCAAACATACCTCCACCTCCGCTTCGCCCTCTGCCCCAGTTTGTGCCTCAGCCAGAGCCAGTTCTCTAATCTCTAAACCACACACTGTAGGAGCCAAGGAGTCCAGAGCCACAGTGAGTAATCAGAACCCTGTGACCTTTCACTGCCCTGTCCACCTCTCAGCTCTGTTTGAGTTTGGAGATTTGAATGGCACGTTGACGCTGTTCCCGATTTCCCCAAGAGTTTATTTAAAGGATGTTCTATAAAGTAAGCCGGGAATCACAAATATATATTTTTTCAAAAACAAACAAACAAACAACAATTCTAGCCACAAGTCCTACTGCATGCTAATTGTAGTTTCATATTTATTTCATATGTAGGCCGGGGATGCTAAGACGAAGACTAAACCTCAGGGTATTGGCACCAAAATCCCTGGTGAGTTGCTTCTTTAGAGTTTCTGTTTTCACTTGATTTACTCTAGAGAGCCATAAACGTAGACTCCACCCAGTTTCTGTTATGTTGTACTGTATTACTGGTGACTTCCTTTGGGTTCCTAGTGACACCGCCTCATGCACGCACTATATACGTCTATAAACGTCATTATGGCACAGATAGCTGATAACATAAAAGGGGGAAATCACAATAAAATGTTGAAAATAGTGCCAGTGTACGTACGTATTTTAGAGTTTGTAGTGTGTCGTGTTAGCTGTAATGTAGTCAAGTCATATTATATAATATCTATGATGCTTACAATTTGCATTAACATGGCTTTCCAGCAGCCGAATCTCCTAAAACTCCTGATCGTAGCGGCTGCAGCAGCCCTGCCACTCCGAAATCTCCAGCCAGTCGCTGCAGCACACCTGGGCAGCAGGTGAAGAAAGTGGCCGTGGTGCGCACTCCACCCAAATCTCCCGGCTCTCTCAGATCCCGCGCTCCCATTGCCCCTGTTGCGCCCTTGCCTGACCTGAAGAACGTCAAATCCAAGATCGGTTCCACTGAGAACATCAAACATCAGCCTGGGGGTGGAAAGGTGAGTTTAACGAGACCGGATTTTAACCCAAGGTTCCAATTAAAAAAAAAACGATGTTCTGCGCACCTGGAAAAGAGTGGCAGAGGAAATGTCTGAATGCTCCGTATAGTTATAAAACGGTAGTGAATTCTACCAGTTACGTCCCTGAATGCAGCCCCATTCCACAACCTGTGAATCTGAGAACCGGCCCACATGCTCATCCCAGGCTGGGAACGTCTGAGCCAGGCCTCTGTCAATCTTCTCACTTCAATTCCTAGGTGCAAATCCTGGAGAAGAAGATGGATCTGAGCAGCGTGCAGGCAAAGTGTGGCTCCAAAGCCAACATCAAGTACACTCCAGGAGGTGGCAATGTGAGTAACCAAGCTCCCTCCTTTATAAAAGTGTATACACAGCAGGCCAGGGTGCCTCAGACGTGTGTTTCAAACGCCAGCCTCCATCCTTAGAGCAGCAGCTCCACAACCACGCCTCTGGCTGTGGGCTTAACGCTCCCTTAACGCATTTCCTCTGCCTCTCTCTGGGTGACTGTTCTGTAGTCTAGGTGCAGCTCCAGAGACAATATCAAGAACATTCCTGACCAGTTCTTTTCGGGGTTTAACCTCCTTTCCCTCCCTATAACAGTAAGCAACAATAACAAGTGTGTTTGAAACAAGGCACTCGCTATGAGAAAACAAGGAAGCACTGGAAAGACATCACTGATGCTGTGATGTTTTACCTCTACACATCAAAACGGTCTAAAGCAAGGGTTTTAAGTGACTTAAAAAAACAAACACAAAAACCAACTCAGCTAATGTATTCGGTGTTTAAACATATCTAAATACGCACTCTCCTGTCAATCACCTTTCCGTTTACCGAACACGTTCGTAGTGGTGATGTAACATTTTTAAATATGCTCACGATGCTTCATGTTTTCATTTTAGAAATCATTTTGTTTTTAATAAAATTTGTTATAATAGGTACTCAGGCCTAAGGTGTCTCTGTTGTGTTTCCTTGTAGACCTGTATTTACACCAATAAGGAAATTAGTTTGGTCGCTCTGTTCAGTATCGTTGAAAACAGTCTTTAAAACCAACATGAAGGTAATTGTGATTATATCGTGGATCATGATCCAGTCTGGGAAAAAAATTTTTTAAATCATGATATGATATTTTTGTCCTATCACACACCCCTACAGGAAGCTGTTAAGTGGAGTTTAGTGAATGAGTATATACTGTAAATTCCTGGGTAGAGGACAGTCGTCTTCTGATGACGTTTCTAAAGCATGTTACGTCAGCAAGTCTTCCCTCTGTGATGGCGATGAGCTATCGTGCTCTGTCTAACGGAGATAGGAGTTATTATCGGAGTTATTATGGTTTATGTTTAAGGTGACTGTGCACTTTATTTTGCTGGGTTTCGTCAGTTTCCTGGGCTACTCCTTTTGCACGGCCGATCTCATCTGCATGCGAGAGGTAAAATGGTGAATGTGAGAATTTTAGGTGACTGAATGAATTCATCTTCTGGAATTCTTCGACTTGATGTTACTTTAGATGAAATTTTCATAGTTTCCCCCTTTACTGATCAATATGACTCATCATGGAGTAAAAGACTTTTTAGAAAAGTATTGTCTTTGCGGTTTTGGGTGTGATGATGAGAACCATAAAGTACTTCTCTCTCTCTCTGTCTCTCCCTCTGTCTCTCTCACTCTGTCTCTGTCTCTCTCGCTCTCTCTCACTCTGTCTGTCTCTCTCTGTCTCTCTCTCACTCAAGCATCATCAGGATTTCAGTGTGTGGAATGAACCAAACATTTTCCTGCACGTTAGCCTATGTTGCTATGTTGCATCTGCTGATGTGTTTGTTTGTGTCCTGGCAGCCTCCTTGTGACTGTGTCTGACTCTTTATGTTCTGCTCTGTCTGTCTCTCGTTATGTCCAGGTTCAAATTGTGCACAAAAAGATGGATCTGAGCAACGTGCAGTCAAAGTGCGGCTCGAAGGCCAACATCCACCATAAACCAGGTAAACGAGCCAGATGCTGGCGGTCATTTTAGCTTAGAAATGAACACACTACTAGAGGAGTTTATTATTATTATCATTATTATTATTTTATTTTTTATTAGCTTAATTAATAAATTCACTCCAGACCTTTTTATAAACCTGGACTGAATATCAGTTAGGACTGCTATGAGTGTTGTTATGGTTACAGTGTGCACATCGTGTGAGCCGTTTCTTTCCCAGGACAATAGCTACAGGTATATGGTTTTTTTTAAAAAAGAAAAAAGCATAGTGTCAAAGCATCCATACAAATCAGCCTGTTGGGGTTTTTTGTTGTTGTTGTTGTTGTTGCTGTTGTTTATATAAATAAGAATAAATATTCAAACTATGATCATCAAAGCCTGACTTTGTTCAAATGGACATCGTTCTAACTTTTACAGCGACGTTCATAAATCATTGGTGACAGAAATGTTAATCATATTTATATGCAGTATGTAAATAGTAGTTCGGCTCCTCGTGAACCACGCATGAACACTTTCTTTATCAGCAAACATGGTTGTTGTTGTTGTTGTTGTTGTTTTTACAGTGCAACAGCTGCAGAATTAAATATAGCCTGCATTTGCATGTTATGATCTGGACATTTTACTTCATACACACATGGTGTATAAGATAAAATAAAACAGATATTTACATGATCAGATTCGTGTGAGGAGTTTGTGTGTGTGTGTGTGTGTGTGTGTGTTTGTTGGTTTGTTTTAAACCGATGTACACTTTTGACTGCAGGCGGCGGAAACGTGGAGATCAAATCAGAGAAGCTGGAGTTTAAAGCTCAGCCGAAAGTGGGCTCTCTGGAGAACATTGGCCACGTGGCCGGAGGCGGGAACAGGAAGGTAGGCTCGCTCGTGTTTACAGGCTACACACTTAACTAATGAAGAAAATAAACAAGACTCGTGCGCAGATTAACGACATGGGAATAGTATTTTATGTTTTTGATTCCCTGATGTTATTCCCATGATATCGTTGCCGGCTGTAACTAACAAAAGCTACGCACTAATTGTGTGTTAACGCTATTACTTCACATCATATCTCCTCCTGATTACAGGCGTCTCTGTGTCCTCCTCTAAGTGCATCAGCTTTCTAAACCTCGTCCTCGTCTTTTGTGCCTCTTGGGCTCCGGTCCAGATTGTTCTAACATCCACTTTCCCTCTCCACTTCCCCTTGGTTTAAAACCCGCAGTCGTCTTAAGGGCCGTCCGAGTAGTTTATTAACTCCGGTGAAGTTCAGAGGAGGCCTGAGAGATCACGACAGGGATCAATGTGTAGACCACAGGATCAGACATTACCCAGAATGCACTGGGAGCTTTATTTTAAAGATGGAGAAAAAAATAACACTTGAAATTGCAACAGTTACCTTATGTACAGGTGACGTTATATTTTCTGCGAGCTTGTTAGCAAGCACAGGTGAGTGTATATACAGTGGATCAAATAACAGTAGACAGAGTAAATCAGCTAGGTTGATAGTGTTACTACGGACAGGTGTGATTCTGTACAAATCCACTACGGGGTTTCTCATGGGATAGTTATGGTCCTTTATTTTTTAAAATTCTATTACTATTCTTTCTGTTCCTTTACACATTTTTTCTCTCTGTGGTATTAACTAGTGTTCTTGTAAAGCCACATTTGGTGTTAGAAAGGTGCTATATAAATCGCAAATTAAATGAATACATAAATCAAATGGATTGTGTAAGGTTTCGCCCAAAGGGACAAAAAACATTTAAGGTCCTATGATGTAAAATTTACTTACATATTTTTATTTCTTAGAATGTACACACTCCTTCCCTTATGATCCAAGTAACTGTGCTGAAACACACGACACAGCCGATGTCACCACAATAGGAACAAAAACAGAATTGTTTTGATTTAATTTCTTCTGTCCTTGTAAGTATTATTTATTGTTTTATTCTTTGTCTTTATTTTCACCTTTTATGCAAAGCACTTTGAGATTTTGACTCAAAATGAAAGGCATTAATAATAAGGTTATTACTATTCATATTATTATTATTATTGTTATTATTATTATTGTGTTAATTAATATTAATGTAATACTTCTGAAAATATTTGAACACAATATTTATGTAAAGAAAATAGGTAAAAGAACGTTTCTCATTAGCTAAGGTTTGAAGATGATAACGATTTCTCCCCAAGCAAGTCTCCTCACAACCAAATCCCCCACAATCAAATCTCCTCACAACCAAATTCCCCCTGCAACTCTTCAAAACCAACCCCCCCCCCCACAACCAAATCCCACACAACCAAATCCCCCCCACAACCAAATCCTGCCATAACCAAATCCCCCACAACTAAATCTTGACACAACCAAATCCCCCACAACTAAATCTTCCCACAACCGTGTCCCCCACAACCAAATCCCCCATCAACCAAGTCCCCCACAACCAAATCCCCCCACTACCAGATCCCCCTCAACCATGTCCCCCACAACCAAATCCTCCATCAACCAAAACTCCCCTCTACCATAATCCCCTATTACCAAATCCCCCCACAACCAAGTCCCCCACAAACAACCCCCCCACAACCATATCTCCCCAAAACGAAATCTCTTCAAAACCAACCCCCCCACAACCAAATCCCGCCATAACCAAATCCCCCACAACTAAATCTTCCCACAACCGTGTCCCCCACAACCAAATCCCTCCACTACCAAATCCCCCACAACCGTGTCCCCCACAACCAAATCCCCCAACAACCAAAACCCCCCTCTACCATAATCCCCTATTACCAAACCCCCCCCACAACCAAATCCCCCACAACCAAATCCCCCCTAACATAATCCCTCCACTAACAAAAACCGTGTCCCCTACAGCCAAATCCCCCAACAATCAAAACCCCCCCTCTACCATAATCCCCATTACCAAATCCCTCCACAATCAAATCTCCCCACCACCAAATCCCCCCACAAACAAATCTCCCCACAATCTAATCTCCCCACAACCAAAATTCCCCCACAAACAACCCCCCACAAACAAATCTACCCAAAACCAAATCTCTTCGAAACCACCCCCCCCCCACAATCAAATCCCACACAACCAAACCCCCCCTCACCAAAACCCGCCATAACCAAATCCCCCACAACTAAATCTTTCCACAACTGTGTCCCCCACAACCAAATCCCACACAACTAAATCCCCGCACTACCAATTCCCCCACACCCATGTCCCCCTAACATAATCCCTCCACTACCAAATCCTCCACAACCACATTCCCCCACTACCAAATCCCCAACAACCGTGTCCCCCACAACCAAATCCCCCAACAACCAAAACCCCCCTCTACCATAATCCCCCCACAAACAAATCTACCCAAAACCAAATCTCTTCAAAACCAACCCCCACACAACCAAATCCCCCCACCAAACCCCCCCCCCACAACCAAATCCCCCCACAACCAAATCCCCCAACAACCAAAACCCCCCTCTACCATAATCCCCCCACAAACAAATCTACCCAAAACCAAATCTCTTCAAAACCAACCCCCACACAACCAAATCCCCCCACCAAACCCCCCCCCCACAACCAAATCCCCCCACAACCAAATCCACCCACAACCAAATTTCCCCACAACCAAATCTCCCCACATCCAAATTCCCCTCACAACCAAATCTCCCCACAAGCTAATCTCCCCACAACCAAATCCCCCCACAACCAAAATCCCCCCACAAACACCCCCCCACAAACAAATCTACCAAAAACCAAATCTCTTCAAAACCAACCCCCCCCCCCACAATCAAATCCCACACAAGCTAATCTCCCCACAACCAAATCCCCCCACAACCAAAATCCCCCCACAAACACCCCCCCACAAACAAATCTACCAAAAACCAAATCTCTTCAAAACCAACCCCCCCCCCACAATCAAATCCCACACAACCACCCCCCCCACACCAAAACCCGCCATAACCAAATCCCCCACAACTAAATCTTCCCACAACCAAATCCCCACAACCATGTCCCCCACAACCAAATCCCCCAACAACCAAAACCCTCCTAACATAATCCCTCTACTACCAAATCCTCCACAACTGAATCCCCCACTACCAAATCCCCTACAACCGTCTCCCCAACAACCAAAACCCCCCTCTACCATAATCCCCATTACCAAATCCCTCCACAACCAAATCCCTCCACAACCAAATCCCTCCACAACCAAATCCTGCCATAACTAACTCTTCCCACAACCGTGTCCCCCAACAACCAAATCACCCCAACAATCAAGTCCACCCACAACCAAATACCCCCACAATCAAGTCCACCCACAACCCCCACAAATAAATATCCCCACAATCAAGTCCCCTCACAACTAAATTTTCCCACAACCAAATACCCCTACAACCAAATCCTCCCACAACAAATATCCCCACAACCAGCTTGTCAGCTAGGCCCTAAAAACAGAGAATAACAGACATAAAAGACTATGAAATGCGCCATTTCAGGCAAATTAAAAAAAGATCTTAATCATGTTGTATCGTTCAGAGAGATGAACACACACACTGAGCCAAACCTGCAGTGGTGTTTATTGGAGCGATGAGCTGTGTGGTGTCTTGCTTTCCTTCCTCTTCTCTCCATCTCTCTCTCTCTCTCTCTTACACACACACACACACACACACACACACCATCTGTAGCTTCCTTCATTTCTGTTCTGCTTTGGTTTCATTATTATTTGTTGCGTTTTGTTTTTTGTTCCTATTCAATGGTGCCCTGCTTCATTACCTGCTTTTTTGTCGTTAATTTCCTGCTTCAGCACTCCGCAATTAAATTTCTTTAGCTTTTTCTTGCTCATCAGTTTGTTTCTGTTCGGACTCATTTTACTGATATTGTGTTTAACTTTGTTTGTAATCCCGCCCCCTGTTGTGAATGTTCTCATGGCCGTAGAGAGAGAAGGGGAAGGAAGCAGAGTCGGGGCCTTCAGGTGCCTCCGTCCACCCAAATGGGGACACGCCCTCTGACCCCCTGTGTGGGGAAGTCAGTGCCCTAAACCCAAACCACTCCAGTAAGTGTACGAGCCACTGAGGCACTTCTCCTCATTAAACTCTATCAGCCGCAAAAAACCTAGCGCTGCAAGATAACCGCTAAAACCACGATTATTAAGACTCGCGATTATTTTCCCAATATCGAAATTCTGTGAATAATTCAGGGTATATTATATAAACAGAAAACAGACGTTTCTTTCACTTCGCAAGCCTACGTTCCTAATAATCTAATGCAGAACACACTCGCTGACATTTACAACATAGGAACGACTGTGATTAATACCGTAGCGATGTTGAGCTCTTGAGTCTGATTGGTCACAAGGTGTTGATTAATTGTCTGTGACACTACTCCTGCTTCAAATCACAGGTTTATATTAATATTAATGCGCTTGTTCTAGCACATTATCGTTTCTATAGTAACAACTCATTTACAGGGACTTAAACGAATACAAAAAAAGCCCATAATCACTGGTATATTGAAGTTTTCTGTAAGGAGACGTTTATTTAACATTTTACGGAAGGAGTCTCCAGGTCAGTGCTTCGTAACAGTCAGAGCTGTAACTTTAGGTTTTTTTGACCTGGGAAAGTCGCAACAAAATGAGAGAGAGAGAAAAAAAGAGGGACTCACATCAACAGTTTTTCATCTCATGCCCCTCAAATCGCTTTTTGCTGGTTGATAGTGGGCGGTCCTATATTTAATTTATGATCTGCTATCGTTTCACTGGTAGCACTGCGCACAAACGATTAAAAAAACACACACATTTGACCACAAAGATATTGTCACTCAACTTTCCGGAGGGAATGAGATTAAGTGCCATAAACAGCGCAGCATCGGTGTCAGAGTTTAAGTGCGTAGTTATGGAAAGTGCTAGAACAGTGTAGAAACTCTGATTTTAATATAATTAAAGGGCAGGTCTCGTTGTCGTACATAAGAAGTCTGGAAACTATCGTTCTTGTTTTTGTTTTTCTTGCAGAAAAGCAGAATGTTATTGGTACAGATATTTAAGATTGACTTATCTCCTGTCATAGCAATATGCCCCTCCCACCCATCCCATCCCCGCCACATTATTAAACATAGCTATACTTTTTTTTTTAAAGTCCTGAGAACCAGAACCGAGTTTCTGAATCAAAGACCGCTGATTTTCCTGATGTTTTTCTTTGTAATTTTGTTCCGTCCTCTTCTCCTCTTCACCTCTTCACAGATTGAGTCTCACAAGCTGATGTTCCGTGAGCAGGCGAAGGCCCGCACTGACCACGGCGCTGACATTGTGGTTAAATCCCCCTGCATGTCTGCAGAGGGTTCACCCCGCCCCCTCAGCAAAGTCTCCTCCTCCGGCAGCATCAACATGAACGAATCACCACAACTGTCCACGCTTGCAGACCAGGTGACCGCCTCACTGGCTAAACAGGGCCTGTGATTCGACCTCCCACTGCGCCTCAACCACCTCCACACCAAGACAAATGCAACGCTGTAACGTGGCAACTTAAAAAAAACAAAAAACAAACAAAAAAAAAGGTTTTAAAAAAAAATCATAAATAACAAGCATTTCACCTCAGTCTGTTAAAAAGAAAAAGAAAAAAGAAAAAAAAAGGTGCTTGCTGGATTTCTTCATAAATTTTGGTTTTTGACTGCAAGGGACTGATCATTAATAATGTTATTGTACTGTCCTGTCTGATTAATTGAACTCATGCGGTGCTGTATTGATCCGTTCGGTCAGTCACAGCACGTAGAAGCCCATCTACAATGCTAGAACGTCCTCTTTATACCGTAAGCCGACTTTTCCATCTCTCTCTCTCTCTCTCTCTCCTCTCTCTCTCTGCTTAATTGCCTTATTGTGAAAGCCTGCCCCATCATTACCCTTTATTAATTCATTTCACCTTGACTAGTAGAAATTTGTACAATTTTTTTTTTTAATTATTAATTGATACTACCTGAAATTGGACTGTGAGGGAGAAAACAAGCCAAAAACAAAACAAAGCAAAACGAGCTACCAGGAAGCGTCGAGACTGTATCTAACGCCGACTTTGAGAATGACTAAGCGTTTTGTTGGCATCCTGACAATTATCCACATGTTCACTGCGGAATTCATGCACATTATCATACTGTCCGACTATAAAATATACAAACCAGGCTACAGACACACACCAGGCTCTGTGTTTTTATATAGCAGAAGCTTTGCAATCATACGGGAACATCGTTCGGGATTAAATTAGTCACGATGACATACTAACGTCATTAGTGCGTAAACTAAGCTAGCAAAAAAGTAACAATGTGTGAGATTTGCATTCGTGCACAATGGATGCTGTGATTATTATTACTAGGGCTGCGTGATATAGATAGATTAAAAACGTCATTTCGTGATTATGATGATTATGATACAACCTTGCGATATATTAAACCGATGAACCGGCGATTTGCTCACAGATCCCAGTAAATAAATAAATAAGTCAAAATACAACGTCGTGGATCTTTTCCATGTTGCGGGCGGATATGGTGATAGCAGACCTGCCAGCCGTGTCGTAGTTTTGCGTAGGAGTGCCGTATTTACGTTCGGAGTACGAGCTGTCACTCAAATAATATACGCAGGAAACAAATCGACACGTGAATCAGGAACGACCGACGGTTTTGAACTCGCTGATATCCCCGCCCCCTTCCCCCGTGTCAGGTGTGTCCTGTTTTGATCGGTCCTCTCGACTCGATTCGGAGCCGGTGAAAATATCTTCAATAAAGACAAACGGATGGAATATTCCCTGTTATGAGATTATTTATAAATAGAAATATAAGATTATCCAGCCATTATTAGGAGAAATATCTGCCAATAGAACAAGCTTGAAATGTCTGATAATAATCGTGTTCGATATACTGACCTTATAATCGGAAAGACGAGTTAGATTCCGCTATATTCGAGATATCTTCACTTGTTTGCGTCGCATGTTCGCGGTGTAAAGTCGCGCCGAACGACTTCCACCAAACGTGGGTTAAAAATGAACCACAGGAACAGGGAAAAAAAAAATAAAAAAAATGGATGGACGTTTTTACTGGGGGAAATAAATAAATAAGTAAAAGGTTAACGTTAAAGTGTTCAATCTGACGTTTTAGAAGTGATTTTCTTGGTGACGGGGAACAGTTTCAGGAGTTCAGCGGCGAAAACGTCGTCCCGGTTTCGTTCGGACTAAAGGATTTGTAAAATGGAGGACTACACGCTGTTCTTCAGGGTTGGCAGGTCTGCGATCGCGATTAAACAGCATGCAGCCCTGCTTCTTCCTCTACAGAATACTCGAACAGATAAACGTTCCATGCGATCTCCGTACCGCTTACAACCTGATTACAGTTCAGTGCAGAGAAAGATTACCCAGTGTGAGTAGTTACCGGTCTTCAGACTCGTGCATTTTGCTGTACTGTAATGTAAAAACTTATTACACACACACAAACACACACACACACACACACACACACAGCTTTATACTTCACATGTTCAGTGTACAGTTCAGCCAACCAGGAATCCATTAAGATGAATTAAAAACAAATAAGAACTCATTTTCATCGTTTTAGGAGGACTACACGCTGAGTAACGTCCACGTGATAGACATTAGTGCTCGCCTGTTTGCTGCCGATGAGCTGCGCTAATGGATACGTTATTCCCCTGCGAGGGAATTAGACAAATAATACCCGAGTAGATCACAGGGGTTAAGATCACTCGTTAGGGAAATCATCGACCGAATACGAAACGTAAACAAAGGTTTCTTCTTCAATCTTTCCTCCTTCATTTTTAAGTAACGGAACCTCCATCCGCTTCGAAATCAGAATCACCACACGCCACTTTCGGCTTTGCGGAGTTGTTTAGTATCTCGTACTCGTTCATTTTTGTGGCGTTTTTTTCCTACTCCCCTCCTGCTAATTCCCACGCAGGAAGCAGGAAGCTCTCCGCTGTCTCATGACAGCCACCAGTTTGGAGAGTGAAGGTTATCGATCAGGCGCTTTCTCCAAGAGACAGTCAGCTAAACGCGTCTTTCCGAACCGATGCTCGTGCAGCGCCACAGCGCGGCGTAACACACTCGGAGCAAAGCGCTGACTGCCCTCTTCCGCATACCTGAGCGCACCGGTGTGGGTGATTGGTTACTGTCACTGTGATTGACAGGGAAGTGTTAATGCGCCTATCAAGCAAAGAGCGTGGCTGATATTACTCTCCTGGTCTCCCAGCCACGGATGCGTTTCTGACACTTAAAAGGAAACGAAACCCGAGTTTCTTCCTCAGCATGGTTCTAGCTGCTTCACCTCAGCGTCAGGTAGGAGGTGTGGCCTTCTGATCGTTTAGCTCCTGTCTGACATGTAGATGCGTTCTGCGATTATAACCCGTACAAATAATATTCCTGCGCCAAACCACGTGGGGATTAATTCGACTGGCCGGAAGATTCCCCTTTGTAGCTCCAGTAGATGTCTCCAGACACCAAACATGTCCTAGCTGATCGTTTACATTCGGAATGAAGAGGAAACCTTGTGCACACGTCGCGTTTTGTCCGATTTTATTTGTTAGAAAGCAGCTGTGCGGAAATCCAAAGGTGGAGTAGAAGTCATTACAGTATGTACAGAACTGAGTGCGTTTACAGGAGGGTCGGTATGAGCGGATTGTGAATAAGAGTCCTGGGATGAGCTTCAGGACGGTCTTTATGATTACAGCAGCGGATGCAAATACTCCTTTAAAGTAAAAATAAATAAAATTATACTGGGGGGTAGATGTTATGCTGTTGAACAGCTTTACTCTTTAAACTGATATATTTATGACAACGCATCGCTCCGTCTCATTAACCGTCTTCGCGTCTAGTCCGGCTCCGACGTGTGTGTGTGTGTGTGTGTGTGTGTGAATATAAAACCGGTCCAGTTTCACCATATTTGATCATGTTCTAGATTGATATTTCAAGTCGTAATAAATAATCAGTAGTGATAAAGGTAGTGATACACGGAGTAAATGTGAGTGACAGTTTAAAAAAAAAGAAAAAAAAAAAGAAGTGCCTCCCCTTTCCTCGCTCACTAAAAGTCTCTGATAAATTAGTGAACGCTGAGGATTTGATTCGGGAAAAGAAAACGCAACAGAAAACATGCGGAGCTGCTATAAACCTGTTCTGATAAGATGCCTTGATTAAAGACAGATCTGGTTTAAACCGTCCGGATTTATCTGCATCAACTCATCACCTACAGTTTAACTAGAGCTTACACACGGAGATGAACTCCTCCTACACACGGGAAACCAACCTGGGAACAAAAGAACAACAAAATCATGCAAAAAAATAAATAAATAAATCCAAACTAAGCATTTGTTAATAGTGTTCTTGTAGATGTGAGACGTGTTAGAAAAGAATGCATCGTTCCTGTTTTTCCTGATATTTATTACCTTTTTTATATCTTCAATGCACCTCAGCTTTATTCCTTTTTGATATTAAAATAATAAATAATAATAATAATAATAATATGGATGTGAATGAGTATCTACGTTACCGTGAGACGCTTCTTTCCCTCTGAGGAGTCGTGTTTAAAGTGACCACACGGGCAAAAGAAAGGTGATACATTCGGGTGAATATCCAATAAACTCCGGTCAGACAGGATGTGTTCGGTGTATTCAGTTTGCTTCGTGTTTTGAGGTGAGTGATAGACCGGTGTCGACACACACACAAAACCTAAGAAGCAAACCTGAGACACTGAACATGTCGTAAAGTGCACCTATTACGGTTTTTCAAATATTCCCGTTCATGTAGTGTGTTATATACGGAGCTGTTCGTGAATGTAAAAACATCTGCAAAGTTTAAAAAATCAAAGCGCACGACGAACGGAGTTATCGACTCCCAAAAGAAGGAATCGATTCTGAACGGCTGAATCGACTCGTTAGTGATTCCAGACTTTACTTCCTGTACTAACCTACGTAGGTGTGTAACAAAAAGCCCCGCCTCTGGTCTTCATCGGCTGCTCGCTGACAGCGGTAGACCAATCACGACAGACCGGGACGTCCGACCAATCAGAGCAGAGTATGCTCTCTGAAAGGAGGAGTTTAGAATGAATCACTTAGAACGGATCATTTAACGAGTCATTTGTGACACTGGGGGGGAAAAGGTAACGCTGCAGTTTAAATTATGAGCACGTTAAAGTATTTTTTGACCTCGGATGCACGTAAATCTATCGTATGAGAGTTTAAAACAAAATTAGGCACGTTTCAGAACCATAATAGGTGCGCTTTAAGATCTCAGCGTACTTAAACCTCGGCGGTTTCTTATTGGTCGTCGTGTACGAGAGCGCCAATCCTGCAGGCGGCGCTGTTAAAATACGATAATTAAAATTTCCATGACAACAGGAACATTGCTACGTCGCATAGTCATCCATCTTGGAATGAACTGAACCGGTTTGGGCGTTTGCCCGTTTGCGCCGCAGTCACGTCGTATTGTTCATAAGCCGCACGGTGTACGCCGAAGCCTTCAGCTGATCGAGCTGTTCCTCTAACTGTTCAGACACAATCTCATGTTTATAAATGAGAACAAAAAGAGATGATAGAGGGTTGGGGGGAAACATATATACACCGTCTAAAGCTTTCCCCAGGATTGATGATGCCCGTGAGTCCTCAGAACACGGGAGGAAACTGTGGTCCTTTTCCGTATGTGAAAAAAGCATGTGTACAAGTTGTGTAAAGCAAGCTGATTGATTTGATCGTGTGAACGCGACAGGGAAAGCTGTCTCTCTCTCTCTCTCTCTCTCCCTCTCTCTCTCTCACCCAGAACCTGCGCTGCAGTTTTCCAGTCCACTCTGAGTTTAACGGTTGTGATTGTCCTCACTGTAGTTGTGTGTTTTATCAGTTAATTTACACTCATTCTCGCTGCTGTGAACCTGGATTTGGAAATAAAGTCGGTATTAAACCCCCTCTCTCTCGTGTCCTCAGTGCTCTGTGTGTGTGTGTGTGTGTGTGTGTGTGTGTGTGTGTGTGTGTGTGTTTCACCCTCTCCAGACTGACACATTTCTCTCAAATGACACATCCATCAACACACGTAATTACACAGGGTTCTCCACAGGTACCAGCTGATATTCGGTAATAATTTCAGACTCAGAAATCCCAAAGCTGCCTAAACGATCTCATCGTGATGGGATTTCTGATGAGTTTCTGTTTTGTGTGTAAATCTTTATTGATTTATGTTCTGTACAGGATTATATACAGAATATATTAGAACAGATTTTTTTAAAAGGTGAAATCTTTCACAGATTCTATTAATAGTGTGTAAGTTTTGGGTCACTACATCACTGCTTCAGTCTTTAAACCCGGTGTTGAACATCACTTTATTACACTCTTACCTCACAGATCCTCCTTGTAGGTGTACAGTTTCCTGACACTCGCAGGGTGAGTAAATTGTCTTCTGGCCTTCATCCGACAACGCTAGAGGCGTGCGAATTTACATTTTTTTATCCCGTTCCTGAACACTCCCCGAAGGAATTTCGACCTATCCAGTTCACTCGTACTTTCCAAATACATGCGGCCTCTATACAGCACCCTTTCTGAACAGAATTAGATAGATGGATGGATGGTACCCTCTAGTGTTTATGCAGCACACGTTCCACAAACAAACAAATGTGAAAACAATCAAATGACTGGCACACGCTAGTGATTGTTTTTGGAGCTTGTGCTGCATCTAAACAAACAAATAAACAAAAAGTCTGCCACCATCTAGTGATTAGACTCAGCACACGTTCCAAAAACAAACAAACAAACAAATGTCTGGCGCCCTCTAGTGATTAGATGCAGCACACACTCCAAAAACAAACAAATGTCTGGCGCCCTCTAGTGATTAGATGCAGCACACCCTCCAAAAACAAACAAATGTCTGGCGCCCTCTAGTGATTAGATGCAGCACACCCTCCAAAAACAAACAAATGTCTGGCGCCCTCTAATGGTTAGATTCAGCACACATTCTCAAAACCAACAAACAAATGTCTTGTGCACTATAGTGATAAGATGTACTTTCCCACAACAAATATTTGGCACCCTCTGGTAGTGAGGTGCAGTGCAGTGCAGTTCCCCTCCCCCACATCCCCACCCCAAAAAATCCTCAAAAACTTAAACGTCTGACGCCCTCTAGTGGTCAGATGCGGTGCACCGTCTCTAAATAAATAAATAAATACATAGAGTCGGTCCCTCAGGATAACTTTATTAAAGGTTATTAGATCATGTTTATTAGCACACGGCTGATTAGGTGCTTGAATCGATGGTCTCGGATAGTAATCACATGAACACTTCCTGTTCCATCACAGCTGGCACTGGGCAAGATGGTGCGTTTTAACTTCACGGTCTCGTCTAGATCGCACTTATCTGAAGAACCTGATCACTTGACACGGTTTAATCTGACCATGATTATTTAAACACGAAATAAAAACCTTCACACACAAGAATGATACAATATAATTCACTTTTAATTTGGAGAAGCACAAACGCTGTCAGATTTGCCAATGATCCATACACCTTTATTTCCGTAAAGAAAGTTGTTAAATATTTTTTTTTTTTTTGTACGCGTCTTCTCGCTATACAATCAGGACAGCTACAGCCTCAAAAATCAGAACACGGTAAAGAATCAAACAATGTATTTACAAAATATATTCTTTTTTTTTTAATATAATACAAACTATTACATGCTAAATGATACACCAGACTCCTCCTACTCAAATCCCTCCCTCCCTCCCTCCCTCCCCACAACACCAATCAAATTCACCAGGTTGGACACGGAGCGTAGGAAAATCTCACGACATCGGATCCTGAACGCTAATCGAACTGTACGAGCGCGCAGAGCAGACCATCGCCATCCAGGAGGTGTGTGTATTAATCAGGGGAAGAGAACGGATAAAACGGGCCAAGTAGCTGAGATTCATTCTTCACGGTGTTTTAAAAAAAACAAAACGCGTTTTATTACACCACACATCATACACACACACACACACACACACACACACACTCAGGGCTGATGATTTTAAAGGGTTAAACAAAAACCTGCTGGTTAACGAGAGCGTATAATAACGTGTAGACACTGACCCGAGCGTAAAATACTCTCATGGCGTAACAGACGGAATTACAGACTGTCCAGCGGATCGAGAAACGGAAACGAGGCGAGAACGTGAGAAAGGCGAAGGTACGAGGGCTTTGTGCGTGTCAAAGGCAGACAGACGTGAGAGTGCCGGAGGCGAGAAAGCGCAGGTACGGGAGCTGAATAAACTGAAAGCAGAAGCTTGGACGTGACTGACGGGGACGCGAGACGCAGTGCGGCTCCACGAGGGGGAAGAAAAACAAACAAAACTGCGGCTCGGTGCTAAATTAGCTAAAAAAAGCTGGAATCTCAAGTCCTAACGCTGCTAGAGAGCCGGTGTAGAGATCTTAACCCCACTGGATTAGATCGGACCTAATTATACTGTACACGAACACGTCAAAATTCATCACCACTTCGTCCATCAGAACTCGATTATAAACGGTAAACCTGCATCTCGACACAGGAACGCGCCGCTTGTCGTGTGGAGCGCCGTCACACAGGTAGACGTTTTGCGCACTGTTAAAAGCTTTAGTCCCGCCCCCTCGTCTCTCTGGAGTCCCACGCTCGTGGAGGCCACGCCCCTCGGCGACGTGAGCCGTTTCAGCTTGGCAGCTGTACACAGACTGATCGGTGACCGCAACACAAACGCTAAGAGTCAAGATTGGATTATAGGAGTCATAATGAGAACTCGGATCAGGATTAAATGAGAAATAATCATTCAATAAAGTAGCTATGAACGTAGTATGATTGTAACGTATGAAATCTCTCTGTTGGGGAAAACAATCCCGCAGTCCTGCCTCGGTCCGAATAATAATCTCTCGCAAGAGAAGAGAAAGGGCGCGGAGGAAAGAAATTAGATCAGCGTCTACGTCTAAATGATTCGAGTGGCGCGAGTCGAGAAAGGGAATACGATTCCGATACAAGCGCCGCACGAAAACGCGCCGCAACGAAAGAGAACAACGGCGCCGGGCTTCGGAGTGCAGATACCGAGAAGAGGAGCTGCGAAAGCGTTCTCCTGCGTAAGGGGGATTTCTCATTTCGAGCGTTCAGACAGCAGGACTGAACAAAAGCGGCTCGGATCGAGTGCTGCGTCCGATTCGTTCTCAGGTAAAGAAACCGCTCGTACGAGTGAACACGCACGACGTAAACCCCCGAGCGCTGACCCGCGATCACGCGCCGCGCGTCCTGCGTGTACACTGACGTGCCACCTACCGCTTTCTACTAAAGTTCGCAGAACCAGGGCACTTTCACACGACATACACACGGGCGATCGCCCGGACAGGAAGCTGATTGAAACGGATTTCTGTTAAAGCTGGCCCCGCAGATTAAAGACGCTGAGAATGAAAAGAGAAGTGCTGAGAAAAATAATGAATGAATAATAATAATAATAATAATAATAATAATAATAATAATAATAGTAATAAGGACGTGCCTGATGGTCAGACGTTTATGTGCGTGTTCGGGTTGGACCTAAATCAGAACAATAGGGAGCTTGTGGTCAACCCGCTGGTTTACAATCTATTCAATACGTTCCAATGCGAAGCAAGTGCACACGAGCGATTTAGGACACCACCGAGTCTCGGTTTCCTGCTTTCTGTCTCTGA